>NW_023396541.1:0-300000 GCF_011125445.2 Fundulus heteroclitus | reverse complement strand
AAATGCATAGAATGCCAAACGCATACCAAATGCTGTTATGAATCGATTAGCTTATTCCATGTTGTTTGGATGAATTTAATTCAGATTCTGCACTGCATCCTGCTGACTGATGATCTCATTGCTTAGTAGCTTCAGTTAGCCTCACGCCTGCAGAGAGGATCCATAATTGAAAATAGTATCAACCAGACAACAGCACCTTCAGTGATGCTCTCCGGATATTCATCTTGAATGAATTATTGAACCTAAAAGAAGAAATAGACAATCCCTAAATACATGAGCAAGTTGCTGTTAAAGATCGCCCAATACTCAAACCATCCCCACAGCCATCCCGACGTCGGGTCCCAGCTGACATTCAGACAATACCTACGAACAAAAACCTTAAATAACTTGTATAATTTCACAACGCCTGAAGAATTGATTGGCAAAACATTGAAATGACAACAGTGACAGAAGTGGCCTGGTCAGCATAAATGAGTCTGAACCCAATACAGACCAGCACAAGCGGATGCCAAATTGCACCAGAGTTGCAGCGGTTTAATAACTATTGGTATCAATTGCTGAATTTAAAATGGACTTCATACTCCAACCAGTAGGTGGCAGCAATGCCACCACAAGCCCGGTGGCTACCGGCAACACCAGAAGAAGAAGAAAACGAAAACAAACATGGGTGAATACATATTACCTGAGC
Source organism: Fundulus heteroclitus (assembly GCF_011125445.2). Lineage (NCBI taxonomy): Eukaryota > Metazoa > Chordata > Actinopteri > Cyprinodontiformes > Fundulidae > Fundulus > Fundulus heteroclitus. The sequence continues at coordinate 299,312 of NW_023396541.1, read as the reverse complement.
TGGCTCCGAACGCATTAGCAAGTGAATGAGAGGGTAGAACCGGCTAAAAAGTTGCGGCTGGGACGAGCGGCAAGGTGGTGCAGCAAAGCCGATGAAAACCAGAGGAGGTCCCGGATGAGTCGGCGGATCCGCGAACCAAGAGCCAGCCCCACAGGATCAGTTTGAGAAAGACCCCGGCGCGCTATGAAGCGAAGCTGACCGGAACTTAGGTAGAGTTGGGACGCGTCTGCGTCGCTTGCGAGTTCATTGCGCAAGGAATCAGAGCTGACGAAAACAGAGGTCGGAAAGGAAGATGTGCGGCTAGACGGTATTCCTATGGCAGGAGGATTTCAGGATAAGTTATTATCTCTTGAATGCGGTCGAGCACGGCTGGAAAGCGACAGGCGGCGAGGGTGTGGAGCCTTTTAAACAGAAGCTTGATTGAAGATTGGAGAAAGCGGGTCGAGGTCCGGAGGTGAAGATGACGCATCTCTAGGCGGAAGTCTTCCAGCTTGAATTTGCGCCTAGGCTTCATAACTGATTTTAAAGGCCCGAGAGTTAACTAATAAATCAAAATTATCAAACAGCCAAAACAAAACCCAAATCCTGACACTGGGAATGTACTAAGATTGCTTCCTACTGGTCAGGAGTGATAAGAGAAATCAATACTAAAATGGACTTAAATTTACGCTGTGATTTTACTACGGTTTTCCTGGGAAGTCGGATAGATATCTCCTGCTAATATTAATAGCAGGTGCAAAGAAAGCTATGTGTGTGTATTTCTAAACCTACTAAAATAAAAAAAATAAAGTATTAAAAAAACGACTGGTAACACCTCAAAGTCTGCTAAAGCTAGGAGAGAGGGCTGGCAAAAAGTAGCAGACAAATAAAATGCATAAATACTGTCCATTGTAGATGTTTCTATCACATCGTCTCCAGTCTCTCCCCAACACTCGACCCGTTCCAGTTTGCCTACCGACAGAACCGCTCCACTGAGGACACCATCTCCTCTGCTCTTCACCTGAGCTTGGCACACCTGGAGGAGAAGAACACGCACGTGCGGATGCTGTTCCTGGACTTCGGCGTTTGGCTCGGCGTTCAACACCATCATTACACAGCACCTGGTGGAAAAACTGGAACATCTGGGCTTCAGCACACCCCTTCACAACTGGCTGCTAGACTTCCTCACCAACAGACCTCCGTCAATCCGGGTCGGACAGAACACCTCTGATGTCGTCACCCTCAGCACGGGCTCCCCTCAGGGCTGCGTCCTGAGCCCCCTGCTGTTCACCCTGATGACACACGACTGCGTCCCCAGGTTCACCACCAATCACATCGAGAAGTTTGCAGACGACACAACGGTGGTGGGCCTGATCAGAGACGACAACGACCAGGACTACAGAGAGGAGGTGGAGCAGCTGGTGGACTGGTGCAGAGACAACAGCCTGATCCTAAACGTGGAGAAGACGAAGGAGATCATCGTCGACTTCAGGAAGAACCGGTCTCACCACGCTCCACTGCTCATCCACAGCTCAGCTGTGGAGGGTGCTCCTCCACAGCTGAGTTCCTGGGGGTTGTACATCACGGACAACCTCAGCTGGTCTGTGAACACCACATCACTGGTAAAGAGGGCACAAAAACGCTTGTACTTCCTGCGGAGGATGAGGAGAGCCCACCTGCCCCTGCCCATCCTCACAACCTTCTACAGAAGCACCATAGAGAGCATTCTGACCAGCTGTCTCTCTGTGTGGTGTGGAGGCTGCAGTGCCTCCGACTGGAAGAACGTGAGGAGAGTGGTGACGACAGCAGAAGGGATCATCGGGGCTCCTCATCCCTCCATAAAAGACATTTCATCTCAGCACTGTGTGTCCTGAGCCCATAACATCATCAGGAACCCCTCACACCCCCACCATGGACTGTTCTCCCTGCTGCCCTCTGGGAAGAGGTTCCGCAGCATCCGCTGCAGGTCCATCAGGTTCTGTAAAAGCTTTTTCCCTGCTGCCATCAGACTGTTGAACTGCTGTTGAACGGTTGAACTACAACCCATAAACTCTGCACAACATTTGCATAATTGCGCATCTTACATCATTGCATCTCATCTAGCAATTATAAATGCTACCGAAATCTTAGTCCTTAAATGCATTCTTGCACAAATGCCCTTGCACAATCCAATTCTGTACATACAATGGTTTGTATACTGTGACCTTCTCCTGCACTGTTTACATTTCAATTGTTTTTATAGTGTGTTTTAAATCTATTGTTTACTTTTAAATCTCTGCTGCATCTGAAACTGTAATTTAACTTTTACTGCAATTTACAAAGTTGTATGCAACGAAATTTCGTTCTGTAAGCACTCTGTGCATATAAAATGACAAATAAAGTGGTCTAAGTTGTCTAAGTCTTTCTACAGTATGTATTTTTGTAGTGATGGTGAGATGAAGCCTCATGAGGCATTGAACCACTTGAGCCAACTGGTTCGAGAAAGGGTTAATTTCTTGATGCTTCATGTGCACACAACACCACCTACTGGCCAAGTGTATAATCACAGCCAGCTGTATCTTAACACGTGTGATGCAGAGATTTTTTGTCTATTATGGCTCTTGGGAAAAGGTGTAGGACGAAATCATTTGTCTACATAAATTATGTATACACATATGTGTATAATAAAATAGTGTTTGAATGTATTCTCTGTGTGTAATTATTCCCAAAATAGTAGTGTCATGTGATATGGCATGTTGTGTAATAATCAGACCTCTCAACTTTGATCAAAAGTTAAGAGTGAGATTATGCTAATTTTTTTTTTGGGGGGGGGGGGATTATGGTCAACATTTTCCCCTCAGCAGCAACACGAGGTTCACGCTGTGGCTTTACACACGATACAGCTGCTGATGTGTCCCTCTTTTCAGCTCAATGCACTTCTAGACTGTTGCAGTTTATAACATTCTCATCACCTTTTACAGCGACAAGTTTCTCAGTCAGTCGCCACGCTGACCAGTCAAATCTCTATTGCTCTCGTCAGTGAACTCTGGGCGGTGCGGTGGGCGTATTTTACCCCTGTTAGTGTGCTGCGTGCGAGGGATAAACTGTGGGGGAAATGCATAACTAAATACTGTAAAGGGCGCCTATAAAGGGAACAGGGGTACTGACAGATGTGAGATGAAGCCCCTGATGTTACAAGTTCTTTAAAATGACCCTTAAAAGTGTGCACCTGAATTAAAGTGCGATGCAGCACGCCCACCGAAGCACCACTGGTATGTTGTTAAAAACAAAAGAGCATGAAACAGCTACTAACTTTCCTATTGACTTTAACTGGCACACTTTGCTACCGATGTGAGGACATTAAACGTAGTGATTCACGTTTTGAATGGTGAATGGTGATAAAAGCACCTGGTCCGAGGGAAACGGAGGGGGCGAGAGGAGCAAGCGCTGAGGCACAGAAATACGGTGCATGTAGTTAAAAAAGCCCTTTGTCACCGATTCTGTTCATAACTTTTATGGACAGAATTTCTAGGCGCAGCCAAGGTGTTGAGGGGATCCGCTTTGGTGGCCTTAGGATTGCGTCTCTGCTATTCGCGGATGACGTGGTCCTATTGGCTTCATCAGGGCGTGATCTACAGCTCTCACTGGAGCGGTTCGCAGCCGAGTGCGAAGCGGCCGGGATGAAAATCAGTGCCTCCAAATCCGAGACCATGGTCTTGAACCGGAAAAGGGTAGAGTGCCTTCTCCGGGTTGGGGAGGATGTCCTGCCCCTAGTGGAGGAGTTCAAGTATCTTGGGGTCTTGTTCACGAATGAGGGGAAGATGGAGCGGGAGATCGACAGGCGGATTGGTGCAGCGTCTGCTGTGAAGCGGGCGCTGTACCGATCCGTTGTGGTGAAGAGAGAGCTGAGCCAAAAGGCGAAGCTCTCGATTTACCGGTCGATCTACGTTCCTACCCTCATCTATGGTCACGAGCTTTGGGTCGTGACCGAAAGAACGAGATCCCGGATACAAGCGGCTGAAATGAGTTTTCTCCGTAGTGTGTCTGGGCTCTCCCTTAGAGATAGGGTGAGGAGCTCAGTCATCCGGGGAGGACTCAGAGTAGAGCCGCTGCTCCTCCACGTCGAGAGGAGCCAGTTGAGGTGGCTCGGGCATCTGGTCAGGATGCCTCCTGGACGCCTCCCTGGAGAGGTGTTCCGGGCACGTCCCACCGGGAGGAGGCCCAGGGGAAGACCCAGGACACGCTGGAGGGACTATGTCTCCCGGCTGGCCTGGGAACGCCTTGGGGTTCCTCCTGAGGAGCTGGCCCAAGTGGCTGGGGAGAGGGACGTCTGGGCCTCCCTACTAAAGCTGCTACCCCCGCGACCCGACCCCGGATAAGCGGAAGACGACGGACGGACGGACGGACGGTAGTTAAAAAATGCAGAATTAATAAAAACGAAACTTATAAACAGACTAAGTGGCTTTTTAAACTGCATCTGGATAGCAGAACTGTTTTATGATCCAGCGTGCAGCCATGCAGCAGCTCCACCCCCTCCTCTCCCTTCCTGCATACGTGGTACAGGACCGTACCGGCTTACTTTCACCACTGGTTAAGACTAAAATTATTCATAACTCTGATCACTCTTCCTGCTGCTCTGTTAACATGAACTGCAGCAGGAATTACTGATGGCCACAAGCTGTGAAAGAAGCCGAAACAGCTCAGCAGACGGCGGAGTTTTGTCGTCCGCAGCCCAGATGGGCTTTGTGATTTTTATGCATGAGAAATGCCATGTTTGCGTGTGAGCGTGTGAAGTTAGTGAAATGCGTGTGTCACATGGTCAATGCGTGAGAGTTGAGAGCCCTGCTAAAGAAGGATGTGATCGTAAATAAATTTACAGGTTCCGCCATTGTTATTGATCTGGACGTGCTAAGCGCTTGGACCCGGAAGAGGCTAAACGTCACGTGTGACGTCAGACTTAACATCCCCATAGCGGGTGCCGGCTTCCAGGTTTGCGACTCGTGCTATGACGTCACTGGGAAAGTCCGGCAAGCGAGATCGTTTTGATTCCATGGATTTTAGGAACGCAAAAAACGAGAGATGCGGGTAGGAGACAGAAAAAAAATTATCAGAAGTAATAAATAACTAAGTGGACATCATCTGTGAGAAAAATCTCGCTGATCTGTCACGTCAGCGATTAACGCTTCATAACCGGTTTAAGGAGCGGCTGAAGAATCCCCTCCGGTTCATTAACTGGAGTAGAGGAAGGAGATTCACTTGCACAATTTAGTGTTTGATACTGGGGTTGTGCAATTGAACCTTATTGACACTGAGTATTATTAATAATCATAATTGGATATTATAATTCATAAGGTTATTCCAATCAAAGGAAAGTAAAAACGAAAAACCAGCGATTAATGACTATAACTAGCAACTGGGTTTATTACTTAACAACAAGGATGGAGGTCTCAAGACTGGCCTTGGCCTCGAGACTGGTAACAAGGCCAATGTGATGTCTTGGTCTTGGGCTCGCCCTTGTATCCATGAGTGTCAAAAACTTAGTTTGAGGCTGGTTACACACTCTGTACATTTTTCAAATATTAATTCTTCTGATGTATAAATAAAAAAAGTCAAATAAAGTGTGCTGTAAGTGGATGCACATCCCATCCTTTTCTCCATTATAGAGAAAAGGATGGGATGTGCTCGGTGTTTCGGATTTCCTACAGTTCTCACCGCTGCTTACCTAGACTGTTGATGTTCTTCAGATAATTAGAGTAAAACAAAGTTTTGAGGTAAAAATCTAACTACTTACATTCATGTTTACATACTTTTCTTTGTGAATTATTGTGTATATTGTATATTATTGTATAATATTTTTCTTTTGCTTTGAATTTAATAAAAAAGGACACAGTCATATTTTAAGTTTAATGTGATCGTTGTTATAATAATTATTATTCTGAAGTCACTATGGCCTCACACCACTCGGACAGAGGAGGCCTGGAGACCTGATGTCTGTGTATAAGATCCACTGTTTTCTGATTGCAAGGCCAAATGCTGCAGCTGCTGAGGGATACTGATTGTTTACGATAGACTGTCTTTGTTTTGTCTCATGGGAAGGCCATGGTGCAGTATTAGGGGAAGCCCGAAAAGCGAGGCAGGCAGAGACAGGGCAGACAGAGACCGCAGCGGAACCGTGGGGTGCGATTACTTTCCAACTATGTGAATCTCTGCTCTGTTTCTCAATAAAGTGCTGGAACGTTATACCACCGTCTCGTCATTTAGTAAAGATGGGAACTCTGTTACTATTGCTTGGAATTCCACCCAAAACTCCCATAACAATCGTATAATCTGAAGCTGCCAAATATAAATCAGTGATAGTTATTGCTTTTTTACAAAGTCAAAGCTTTAAGAATCACTGTTGGAATTAATAACTTTGTTAAAGTTAAAATAAAACCTAATATAAGCTTCAATCCTAAAATATTTTAAGTATCCAACTATTTTCCACTCTCTGCATGTCTTCATAAGAAAATAGTCTACATGGGTAAAAAAAACAAAACAACAAACACAACACTATTTTAATTATGAACTTGGAAATTAAATAAATATCAATGAATTAAAAACAATGGGCCAAAATACTTGTACAATGAGGTGAAAGACTGAGTCAGACATGGAAGAAAAGCCAAACTCTATAACCGAAAGAAGGTGTAATTTCTCATTCCCTCTTGTTTTACAGACGCAATGGGACATACAGTGAGTCCAAGAAGTATTTGATCCCTTGCTGATTTTCTTCGTTTGCCCACTAATAAAGATGTGATCATTCTGCACGTTTAATGGTAGATGTATTCTAACATGGAGAGACAGAATATCACAAAGAAAATCCTGAAAAAAAATCTAAGGAATATATATTAATTAATTTGTATTTCATTGAGGGAAATAAGTATTTGATCCCTCTAGCCAAACACAGTCAATACTTAGTGGCAAAGCCTTTGTTAGCAAGTACAGCAGTGAGACGTTTGTTGTAGTTAACCACAAGTTTAGCACACACACACACCAGGGGGAATTTTGGCCCCCTCTTCTTTGCAGATCCTCTCTAAATCAGGAAGGTTGGTGGGCTGTCGCTTGGCAACTCTGACCTTCAGCTCCCTCCATAGATTGTCAATTAGATTGAGGTCCGGAGACTGGCTGGGCCACTCCATGACCTTCATGTGATGTTTCTTGAGACAATCCTTTGTTGCCTTTGCTGTGTGTTTCGGGTCGTTATCATGTTGGAAGACCCAACCACGTCCCATTTTCAGCTTCCTGGCAGAGGGGAGGAGGTTGTCCCTCAGGATTGTACGGTACATGGCTCCATCCATCTTCCCAGTGATGCGGTGAAGTAGCCCTGTACCCTTGGCAGAGAAACACCCCCAAAACATTATGCCTCCACCTCCATGCTTGACGGTGGGCACAGTGTTCTTGGAGTCATAGGCAGCATTTTCCTTCCTCCACACATGGCGGGTAGAGTTGAGGCCAAAAAGTTCAATTTTGGTCTCGTCTGACCACAGAACCTTCTCCCAATAACTTGGTTCATCTTTCAGGTGATCATTGGCATACTTAAGGCGCGCCTCCACATGTGCCTTCTTGAGCAGGGGTACCTTTTGGGCACTGCAGGATGTTAGTCCATTGTTGCGCAAAGTGTTGTCAATTGTTTCCTTGCACACTGTGGTCCCAGCTGCCTTCAGGTCCTTTACCAACTCCTGACGAGTGGTTGCAGGATTATTTCTGACCGTTCTCAGGAGCATTGTCACCCCACGAGGTGAAATCGTCTTTGGAGCACCAGGCCGAGGTCTGTTGATGGTCATGTTATACTCTTTAAATTTTCTAACAATTGCACCAATAGTTGTTACTTTCACATCCAACACCTTGCTAACCTTGCTTTTTGTAGCCCATTCCAGCTTTGTGGAGGTCAACAATCCTGACTCTGAGGTCCTGAGACAGCTCTTTGGTCTTACCCATGTTGGAGACTTGAAATCTGTCAGATTGTCTGATTCTGTGAACAGGTGTTTTTCACACAAGTGAGTAGTGAGAACAGGTGGCTTCAGTTCAGGTAACAAGCTGATTGGGAGTGTCTAACTGCTCTGTGAAAGGCAGAACTCCTAATTCATACTGAGGGATCAAAAACGTATTTCCCTCAATGAAATACAAATTAATTAATATATATTCCTTAGATTTTTTGTCAGGATTTTCTTTGTGATATTCTGTCTCTCCATGTTAGAATACATCTACCATTAAACGTGCAGAATGATCACATCTTTATTAGTGGGCAAATGAAGAAAATCAGCAAGGGATCAAATACTTCTTGGACTCACTGTAGGTCTTGAAAATGTGGGTGAGGCTTCATGATGTTTTCTGTTAGAAAACATTGTATGTTAGGATGTAATGTTGTGATGTCAATTAGAGGGAAATTATAAATCTTCCTAACATTAAATTCCCATTTTTAGTTTTTTTTTTTTATATAGCCAGCATTGTTCACATTTTAGTGATGAGTATCAGAGGCTTATTGCTTTACAAGTCACGTAATCAGCTGCTTCATCAGTGATAGTAACACAACCAACAGCAAAACGTTAAACCAGATTTATTTTCTATTACAAATAGAAAATACATATAATATTTAGTAAAAAACACAAGCAAATATTGAAATAACCTTAATATAAATCTGTCACTCGGCTTAATTTATTCAATCAAGAATCTGCAAGACTGCTGTGATAAAAATATATTATCTAAAAATGTAGACACTTGAATTTAAAACACTACGTGGATGAGGTTATACAGCTTAATTCAAATTACAAATAAAAGATAAAACTACAAAGAGATCAAGACAATGGAAAAGATTGAAAAAGTTCAGTATGGTTGCTATTAGGCATTTATTTATATTCAAATATATTTATTGCGCCTTTTAATCAACATTTATTCAGTTAATAGAGCTTTAAAATAGTAGTGTTATACTGACAAAATATATATTTTACTCATATTTAAGGCAATTCCATGCACGTTTTCAAATGTGTCCTGTAAAATGTGTTTAAAACATGTCTAATGCTTTAAATCATCTTAATCAGTCATCAAATTAATCACATTTATAATTACTTCTGAACCTGTGCTAATACGTTGAATCAGAAAAATTCCAGTCTGTTGTAAATCATTTGTGTATAAACTTTTCTCACATCATGATGATGCAGAGTAAATGCAAACTTGATTTATTTTTGTCTCAGCAGTGAAATCACGTCTGTGTCTCTATTTCTTTCAGTTGTTGTTTTAATTCCTCAACATGTTTCTCTAGTTCCTGTTTTCTCTCCTTCAGCTTGGTGACCTCATCAGAAGGAATCGTCATTAGTTTCTGTGTAAACAGTTCCATCTCTTGATGAATTTTCTTTCTCTCAAGCAGTTGGTGATTGCTCTCTGTTATGATTTGTTTCGAGTGTTGTTCTTTCTTCTCTTTCTTGTTTTCCTTCTGGTTCTTTACTTCATCATCAACTGCCTTAAGCTTCCTCTCATTCTCTTCAACTATTTTGTCTGCCTTCTCTATTTGATCAGTGAGACTTTGTTTCTGCTCCTTCAGTTCCTCTGACATCTTCATTAATACTTCAATCTGCTGATCAATGCTTCTCTGATCCTCATTTCTCTTTCTTATCTCCTCCTCAAGATTTGACTTTTTCCCAGTCAAATTCATGAGCTGCTGCTGCTCTTCATTCCCTCTTCCCTCTGGCTTCTTCATCTCTTCAGAAAGTAGAAGTAACGTGAAATAAAAGTTATGCTTCAGTGCAGTTCAGATCAGTGAAACAAATACAGAATACTGGCTAAATTTTTCTGTATGATAAGCTTCATCCTAAAACATCTGAGATGAATAAAAACATTTTACTCACTTTTGTTTTGTTTCTTTATCCAGATAAGAAGGAAGACTCCAAAAATAAGTATAATAACAAAGATTACAATGAAGGTGACGTGAACAGAGCAGCCACACTGGGCCATGAAGAAATCATCTGAAACCCAGCAGAACAGAATAGTTAGCACAGTAACTAAGGTGTTTAAACGTAAAAGTGTTTAAATATTTCTACCTGGAAGATAAAAGTGTGTCTCCCTGGTCTGGTTGATGTCCTTCTGCTGGACTCTGCAGGTAATGTTGTTGTTGTGTCTCTTCTCCACAGTAACTCTGCTGCTGACAGTGTAGAGACCATCAGGACATTTGATTGTCTCTGCAGGACTTCTGGTTTTCTCTGTAGCTCCAGCAGAGATGATGCTTCCCTCCCCGTCCAGCCAGAACATTTCAGGTTCTGGAAACCATCCTGTAGAGCTGCAGTCAAGCATCACTCCAGAGATGCTTTTATCCAGTCCTCCTAAACTGAATCCAGGTGGTGACACTGAACCTGACAATCAGAGAACAGGCAGATTATTTTGAGGAAATCTATTGTTAAATGTTTAACAGTCACAATATATAGGAATACTGCAGTGCTCACCTATCGTAAATATTTAAAAATAGTTTAAAATAATGTTGAGCATCAGGAAGAAATTGCAATTTGTGGGTAAAGTCGACAGTTACAAAGAGCTGGGATCATGTTTTATGAGTTTACAAATGTTTGTTATGCACAACTTCTGACTAATATGGACACAACTATCCTTTTATGTACTAGTTTATTATGGAAGCCCTCTTACCCCATAAGTTAGGCAGACCAAATCGGCGACACAATTCTCTTCCACTGAGGTCACAATCTTTGGAGATCAGCCCCTACATTGTTTATTTTAACAAAACTCTAAACCACTTTTTTTGGTGTAAAATAGTGTATTGGTTTTAATGTTTTTCAGTCAAGTTTAATAATCCACCTTTGTTAGTTTTTCCATGCTTCTTGTCTTATCTTTGCACTGATTCGTAGAATTTTAAACCAGACTCTAAGATGATGTTTGTTAAAAACCTACCTCAAAGTATGACCCATGTGGTTTTTAAATAAGACTTCTCATCAATCCTGTTTACAAAAAATATAAACAATTAAATGCAGAGTTGGTTTACTCACCAACAAGGAGCTCAACAAAGTATTCTGTTTTATCTCTTGGACTGTAGCATCTGTATTTTCCATTGTCAGAGTGTCTCACATTAGAGAGCTTCAGCGAAACATCTCCATCCATCAGTTTGTCGTGAAACAGTGATGTTCTTCCTCTGTAGGCTGTGTTTTGGTCGGATAAATATTCCCTCTGGTTGTACCAAACATACACAAATCTTGGCATCAGGTCTGGTCTCCCCCACTCCACTGAAGCCTGAGATTGGTCTCCAGGAGGTGACACATGACATGGCAAAACCACATCATCACCAGTCATTGCTTTAATTGTGTGAGACAAATCTGTCTCCTCTGACTGACCTGAAAAAAGAGCATTTATTATTTCAGGATGTCTTTGCCTTCCAATAGAGTTAACTAGAGACTAAGTAATATGAGGAAAGCTATTTTCTTGATATTTCATATAACCATGCTGATTTTTGCCCTGGTTTCCGCCTTACTGCTTCCACAGCCTATAGACTGAAGGTAAGACATACAGGTTCATGTATAAAAGATCTGCCTCAGCACCATTTAGATTTAAAGATACAACCCGTGCCTTAAATTGGAAGAGGGCTACATTTCAGGGATAAATTCTGATTATGTAAACAAACGTCACATTTTTATAGAAAATATTTTGTTCTAGTGCCAGTTTTTTAATAAAATGTGGTGTTTCAGTGGTGGCCTATCAATAGGGCGTGGCACCCCATCACAATTTCAGGAGGAAAAGTGTAGCATGCCTCTGCTACTTTGCTATTGTGAAAACATTATTGAAAACTTTTGTTTTACCATGGGTTTATGTCATGATTTTATTGTTTAGGTTTTATTCTTGCTTTATGTTTTACAGCACCTAAAATAAATACTTATTTACTAAGTCTGAACAATTAAGCAATGCTATAAATCATAACATGAGATAGGCACAGACCAGTGAGTAAATGAGGGTAAAATTAGAAAAAAAAAGAATTTCTCAACGAATTTAACTTATATTTTGTTGAGCCTTTGTAATGATACAGCAAGGGAATGAGATGTCTGAGGTAAGTTACTTTTATCTTGCTATTTTGGTTCTGAAACAGCCACAAATAATTCAACATATATTTTAATTCAGGAGACACTAGTGTGGTCAATCTTATGAAACTCACATGGACTTATGAAACCCTTAATAGTCTGTAAATCTGATTGGTAAAGCAATCAAACACATTTTATTGGAAAATATTTATCTGCAGCCCATCACCTGTCAGAGCCTTGGTCTGCAACGTATGTACCAGATTGATTTTACTCCGTATTATACAAGACTGGGTTGTTATAAAAGCTTGAGTACTAGACTAAGAGTTCTGTTAAAATCTCAAGTCTTTGCAACTTAATTGCATCCCAAGTCCAAGTCTGAAACACAATTCTCTAGCCCAGTTTAGAAGTTACCTTCAGTGGTGTGCATCAGAAGAAGTAAGCTGATAATGAGTCCAAAGACTTTCCTATCCTTCTTGTGAACCATCTTGGAGAGACAAAAACTGAAACACACACACACACACACACACACACACACACACACACACATAAGACTGAAATGTGGAACTATAGTAACCAACGGCAAATTAGAGCCTATTTGTTTAACTGATAAACATCAATTAATGACAGAATTTGAAAGCCTTCCAATACTGGGTAAGTGTGATGCATTACCTTACCAGGGTACTACCACAAATTATTTGACAACTTTATTTTACATTTTACTCATTCAGTCAGGGTAAAGACAATTACTACAATTAAGAAAAGAAACTGACCATAGCCTCCCAGGATCCATAGGATTTGATATTACCAATCACAGCTTGTCAATGAAACACACTTTTATTTGATCAGCAGGTGATACCACTGGTTTATTCTTGCTCTTGAGCACATATATGACAAAAAAACAATGCAAAGCAGGATAGACAGAAATGACGCTAAGCGTATTCTAATACACATCTAGGACATTTGTCATCCCTCCAAGAGTGAACATCTTGACAAATTTGCTACAAGTTTAGGCTTTACAATTTGATGGTTTACATGTCAAAATTGTATTTAAAACCCTGATTTCAACATTAACATTACATCAAAAATGTTTTGAGAAAAATTTTAAATGAAAAACACAAAACGTTGATGATTTGAGAGACTCAAGAAGTCATCCAGAAAATGACTATTGAAGCTTTATTGCCAGTGACAGAAACGTTTCTCTGACCGTGCCCAAAAAAACTCACATTTGAGTTTTTCTTTAATTACACATAGTGTGCTGTTACTCACAAATGTAGCATGTTCCTCATAAATTACAATCTATGGCACTTAAAATAATAAGTTAAAAAGCAAACATTTTAGAATGACTAAATGTTAAACGTACCTCTTCAGCAGCATTGTAGTCACCGCTTCTTTCTGTGAGGTATGAGGTCAAAGTCTTTAGACTCCGTTATGGATGTTCTCTCCCTGTTTCCTGTACTAGTAAAACAACTTTTTAAAATGACTTATATGTAAAATATATAAAATCTGAACCAAAGTCATGCTACCCCTCCTATTATTTTAACAGTTATTTTACAGTTATGTGTAACCAAATCTTCTGGAAAATGTTATGTTAATTCATACAAGGATTCACAGGATGGTTGTTTTATGGTTTTATTGTGGTGTTTATTGCAACTATTTATAGCTGCTCAAAGTTTAACAGGAAATGATGCCCTCTGTAGTTAATATTCAACCCCTCACAGGTTGGTTATTCATAGGAAGGATTAACGTCTTTAGGGCCACACAACCAGACTTTTCACACTTATCCAAATCAATTTAGAGCCCCATGATGAAGTGAAATGTTCCAAATATATGAAACGCAGACTGTTCAAAATTCTGCTCAAAAGTTATAAAACAATCAGTGGCAAAGTTGTTATTTAAAATCAGAGATGAGTAATTACAAGGTGTTACTCTTTAAAATTTACTTGAGCGACTTTTGGAACAGAGACAGTATATAACATTCCCTCAGTAGTTTTATAGTTTTATAGCACAGTGCTTTTTTTTTTTTTTTACAATAATAAAGTTTAGACATAAATTGAAACTTGTCATGTGATTGTGTGCAAGCCAATCTGTGGCAAGTTCTCATCTCTTTGCTGATAAGGCTCTCCATCCACGGACTCTTCTGCTCTTCAGCTGAGCTTCAACATCAAATCTATGCTGGTGAAGATTGTCATTCATTCAAGTCATGGTCATTCCAAAAAAGTAAAAAAAAAAGTTAAATATAATAAAAACTTGATATACTGTAGGTATGCAAGTGAAAAGTGACATGGTGTCTAGTGTCCTTCGATGTCACTTCACCTTTCACTTGCATACCTACATCAGAGGCAGTAGAAACTTTCAGGAAACGTCTTCAGACTTCGGAACAAAGTCCAGTTTTTTGTTTTACTTTTTTGGAATGATATCAAAGCTAGCTGAATAATGTCAAACGTCTATTCTGATTGTCTGGCTGGCTCCCTGAGCTGTCTCACCACAGAGCCTGATGCACCGTTTTCTACCCCTGCCCCTAGGAGCATTTTTTTGGGAACCAACTTCCAAGCTAACTCTCCGGCTTCCAAGCTTACAGCTTATGACATTTTTCCATGCTCCGGCCTGGACTCCTCTCATCTCGCCCATCTCACTGTGCTTTTGCTGTATGCTGACCCCTCCCCCTCCTCCTATCCCCCTCCCCCACCTGCTCCTGTTATCCAGTCCGGCAAACAGCCTTCAAAATCTGTGATTCCTGTTCCAAACCGGTGCTGAGGCTGCCCGACTTCCACTCTGGTTCCCTCTGCCGCATCACTGGGCCCGTCTTCTGCAGCAGTTTCCCCCCCAATCCAGGCTTCTCAAACCACCCCTCTTGTGGCTCTAGGTTTGACTTCTTCTTCTCATCAGACCTGCTCTGAATCTCTTCCTTGTTTGCTCATCTCATCTATGGACTCTCTTCAGTGCTGTAGATCATCCCTCATAGCTCATCTTCAGGAGTTTGCATCTACGTTGCCTGAGTCGGCTGTCAGCCCACTCCTTCCCCCTTCCCACGTGCATTTGCCCATTTCTTGTCAGATTCTATGTATCCATGAATGCTAACATGTCACCCAGGCTCCTCTTCAACATTCTGCAGGCAAAGTTCATTAATGTGGTTTCTCTCAATCTAACATCTCCTGAGTTTGACCAACATCTTATCTCTTCTAGGGGCTTTACTGCCATCCTCTGATCCCCGCCTCTCCAATGATCTTTCTACCGTTGAGTTTCTGTCTGCCTTCAGCGTTTACAGGGACGTTATTTAGAGCTCCATACCTATCTGTCCTTCATTGCTGACCTTCATCTAAAATCCGTTCAGTCTTTTGTCAATATCATAACGCTTTCGCCACCAAAGCTGTAACCACACTAGCACAATCAGGTGTCAGTCTAGACTGGTCCATCCTCAACACAGAAATCCTCGTCATGCTCATGCAAGCCACATCTTGTTTTTCATGTGGGGCTGTCAGTCATTAGAGCACTCTCTGTCCCTTTCTATCCTTTCTCTTCCAGTCTTCCTGCCTGGAAACCCTCTCTCCTTCCTACCAGCTCCCAGTCACACGACTACCAAGGGAGAAAAAATCAAGTTTTTAATAATTCCATCTTCTATAATAATTAAAGAAAAATGTTTGTTCCTCTGCCACCTGTTTATTTCTCCATGTCTGCCACCTTTGCAAGGAGGCTTACCCAAAGTCCATTGGTGCACATTTCTCTTTCAGGAACTGCCAAGGATCCAAAAACTGATCTCCAATCACTACTGTTTTAATTTCTGAATTGGCTTTTCTTCTCCAACTTCATCAAAATTGCAGTTTTTTCATAGCCACACCTACAACCCTTACTTCCTCTCATATATGCTCTAACCTCAACTCTGCGCTTTGCAAACCAGAGTTAGTCACTCAGCTGCTCCAAAGAAAGGTTTCTAGGTGTTACATGATAGGGCCTTCTCCCTTTTCTACCCTTCTGTGGATCACACAATTTTGCTTATCAAAACAGTGTGACGAGGCACTTGGCTCACTAAAGTGGACATCACTTTCAAAATCATGCCACTTCATTCCTCTCAGTGGCACCTCCTTGGTGTCAAGTGGGATCTCAATTTTTACTTTGCAGTAAAGCTTACATTCGGCTGTAGAGGCAGCCCCTGTCTGTTCAACAAATTGTTTGTAGTTCTCTAATGGATCCTCCTGAACACGCATTCCTTCCATCCTCCACCTTCTTGACAATTTCCTCCTCATCTATCCCCATTCCCTCTCCCCCAGCCCCTTGCTTCTCAAAATACAGCAGTTGTTTCAGCGAGTCAGCGAGTTTCCCCTGTCTGAGGAAAAAACAGCAGGTCCAGCCAAGCAGCTTCATTCAGTGTCTTATCATTCTCTATTCTGAAGCCGTCCTTGCAAAGAAGATGCAGACACAGTGCAAAGAATGGTAAATGGCTTGTACTTGTATTGTCTGATGACCTGAAAAGTGCTTCACACTACAGTTTAGTCATTCACCCCTTCACACACACATTCACACCCTGACGGTGGTGAGCTATGGTAGTAGCTACAGCTGCCCTGGAGCGGACTGACAGAGGCGAGGCCGCCATACATCAGTGCCACCAGACCATCTGACCACGGCCAGCAGGCAATGTGGGTCAAGTGTCCTGCCCAAAGACACAACAACTGAGACGGTCGGAGCAGGGGATCGAACCGGCAACCCGCCAATTGCAGGAAGAACAAAAAAAAGCACCATCATAATGAAGGATTATCTTAATCATCCTATGTTTCTCCAAAATTATGTATAGAAATCACAAGACTTCTATAACACTGATACTCACCTAAGTGTGACACAGATCTAACACTGTCTACTACACATGAGTTAAGATGACCGTCATGTATCTTCCACCAAGTCAGAAGATATAGTTTTGCCCCAGGGAGGAAGTATGTGACACGGACAACAGCTTGAAAATTGTAACAAAAATCAATTTTTAACGGCAGAAAAAAACACTCTTTAACTTCACAACTGCAATAGTTCATCAACTGACTGAATTTATGTTTCGTCATCAACCCCAGTAATCAAATTGAGATTTACCATCAGCAACCTCATTAATAAACAAGAACAGAACCAGTTCACAAATTCGGAAATAAAATAGTAATACTGTTCAATAGTGATGGGTCCGGCAACACCGATGCGTCGGCGCATGTGTCGAGGTCATAGAGCAAAACCCGCGTCGATGCGTGTGTCGACACAGGAAAGTCACGTGACCGATACAGGAACTGTTTCGAACTGACCGACGCGCCAAACTGTTTCTGTTCCCTCTAAGCTGCGCGCGTGTGCATTCGCGCACAACAAAGCTATGCTGCGCAGTAAATAAAATCCAAGCTGAACTGTAAACAAAATAACGGTTAATAATGGTTAATTTTTAAACATTTTGCAACTCTGGTGTAATGGTGTACCACAGTCTCACTCTGTGAGCGCCAGGTGCTGATCGGAGCGCACCACTGATGGATGGGTTGGGCAGACGCCTTTATGGTTGGGCGGGTTGCGCTGTGCGTCTTTGTTCTGAGCGTCGTTTGAAAGGACATGGCAGCAAAAAATTTGTAAAAAAAAATAAATAAAAAAGACAGTCCACAAGCATCCTCGTTCACATTATTTATTGACTGTATCTAAAAAAACAAAAAACAAATATATGTTTAATTCAAATGAAAATATAAAATAACACAATGCAACATACAATGATTTAAATTGTATTGTGTATAGTTGGTCATCAAATCAGTGTCAGTTAACTCTGTCAACCAGGCTGCCTGTAGGGATTTTTAAGGTCCAGCAGGTGTCAGTATTCAGTGACACAGTATCGGCACAGTATCAATACAGTTTGGCAATGTGTCGAAACGCTTCATGACGCCTCATCGAGCCATCACTACTGTTCAAAGTGCAAATGAAATGGGCGCAAAATAATAAACTAGTCCGGTAAAGTCAACCGCCCAGATAAGTCAGTGTCCTTGTCTTGTCCGTAATCAAGTGTTCATCTACCCGGGTAGTGTGATTTTGTTTTCTTATCTGTATGATGTGATAGATTTGCTTTCTCCAGATGCACAATGAGGCTGCTCTCTGACGTCACACCCTCCAAGCATGTAAGCCAGAAACCGGCTCCACATTCTTCAGGTCTGAGCTCTGGCTCGCTATCATGATCAACTCATACAAAAAAAAACAACCGGGGTTTTCACTCGACAAAACAAAACAACACTGTTATGATGTCCCGCAACCAAAAACCCTCCTTAAAGGTGCAGATAATCTCCTAGGATCAATAACTCAAGATAAAATACAGTTTTAATCAGTCTTCATTTAGTAAATAGTTACATTGACGCCACATGCTCTAACTCTCTTTAAACTGCAGTAACAGCATCAGCGCAATGAAAAAAAAACAACAAAAGAAGAAGCATGCATAGGGCTTGTGGTTGTGAATAAATATGGAACTACAACAACAAACTTATTCAGTCTGCATGAATCAACTTGTTTAACCTGTGATATTGTGGATTACACTATGTGTCCAACTACAGGGTATTACATAAATCTTTTCATATTTAAAGCAAAAGCAGATATTATGACAAGTTTAGCCGCATGTCATCATTCAACCGCTGGTTGTCTAGGTGGTGTCCTGAAAACGACGTGGGCTACATTGATAACTGGCAAACTTTCTGGGGAAAACCTGGTCTGATCCGGAGAGACGGCATTCATCCCACTTTGGATGGTGCAGCCCTTCTTTCTAGGAATCTGGCCGGATTTATTAGTTCTCCTAAATGCTGACAACCCAGGGTCCAGACCAGGAAGCAGAGCTGTAGTTTAACACACCTCTCTGCAGCTTCTGTACTGTTACCCACCCATTATCCTATTGAGACGGTGTCTTTCCCACGGCCAAAACTTAACAGATCAAAAACTGATCTAAAGGGAACAAATCATAAAAATCTAATACAAATCCATACGGATCACTTTGAACCAAAAAATAAAAGAATTAAATGTGGCCTATTAAATATAAGGTCTCTCCCTCCAAAGACTTTGTTAGTTAATGAACTGATTTCTGATAATCAGATTGATTTGTTTTGTCTCACAGAAACCTGGCTACAAGAGGACTACGTTAGTATAAATGAGTCAACTCCCTCCAGTTATTCAAATTTCCACATTCCCAGATCTGTGGGAAGAGGAGGAGGAGTGGCAACCATCTTTCAGTCTGATTTATTAATTAGTCCCAGGACAATTAATAATTACAGTTCTTTTGAACATTTAACCCTCAGTTTCCCTCATCCAAACTGCAAAGCAATAAAACCTCTTCTGTTTATTGTTTTGTATCGTCCACCAGGCCCTTACACTCAGTTTTTGGATCAGCTGTCAAACTTCTTATCTGATTTGGTGTTAAATACTGGCAAGGTTATTATAGTGGGTGATTTTAACATCCATGTTGACACTGAATGTGATAACCTTAGTGTAGCCTTTAAAACTATCATAGATTCAATTGGGTTTGCTCAAAATGTGCATAAGCCAATGCACTCTCGGCTCCATACTTTGGACCTTGTGCTGACATATGGCATTGATTGTGAAGAATTAACAGTATTCTCTCACAACCCTGTCCTATCTGATCATTTTTTAATAACATTTGAGTTTAATCTAACTGATTTCTCCACCCCCAAAAGAGGGTTCCATTATAGTAGATCTTTATCGGATAATGCTGTATCAAAACTTAAAGAGTCTGTCCCCCTCCTAATATCCTCAGTATTGCAGAAATGCCCTGCAGATGGCAGCAATGCTGTTTCTTCCCATTCACAAATAGATACCTTTGCTAACAGTGTGACTTCCTCATTGCATTCTGCATTAGATAATGTAGCTCCCTTGAAAAAGAAGGTGATAATTCACAGGAAACTGGCTCCCTGGTTTAATTCAGAGCTGCGTTCCTTGAAACACAATGTTAGGAAATTGGAGAGAAAATGGTGCTCTACATACCAAGAGGAATCCTACTTAATCTGGAGGGACAGTCAATTGTTGTATAACAAGACCCTTCGCAGAGTTAGAGCAGCATATTTTTCATCATTAATTGAAGAGAATAAAAATAATCCAAGATTTCTCTTTAGTACAATTGCCAAACTTACTCAGAGCTGCAGCTCTGTTGATCCATCCATTCCCTTAGCTCTTAGTAGTAATGATTTTATGGGATTCTTCATAAATAAAATTGATGCCATTAAAAATAAAATAATTGGCATCCTCCCAAACATGATTACCTCATCCCCAGTAAGTGAGGCAGCATTGGAGGAATCTTTAGAACCTGCGCTGTGTTTGAACTGTTTAGAAGCAGTAGAGCTTTCTGAGCTATCTAAAATCTTAGCTTCATCTAAACCTTCTACCTGTATGTTAGACCCAATCCCAACCAAGTTGTTTAAGGAGGTTTTCCCTCTGATCAGTGGTCCTATTTTAGACATGATTAATCTATCCTTGGTAAATGGATATGTACCACAGGTTTTTAAAGTAGCTGTTATTAAACCTTTACTTAAGAAACCTTCTCTTGATCAAGATGAGCTAGTAAACTACAGACCTATATCTAATCTTCTTTTCTTATCTAAAATTCTTGAGAAAGTAGTTGCTAATCAACTTTGTGAACATTTACAAAGCAATGACCTACTTGAGGAGTTTCAGTCAGGCTTCAGAGCTCATCATAGCACTGAAACCGCTCTGGTGAAGGTCACCAATGATATTCTCATGGCCTCAGATAATGGACTTGTGTCTGTACTTGTCCTGTTAGATCTTAGTGCTGCATTTGATACAGTTGATCACAATATTCTCCTACAAAGACTTGAACATACTGTAGGGATTAAGGGGAAAGCATTAGGCTGGTTTAAATCTTATCTGTCAGACAGATTCCAGTTTGTTCATGTTAATAATAAATCTTCCTCAAACTCTAGGGTCACCTGTGGAGTACCACAGGGTTCAGTCCTTGGACCAATTCTCTTTACTATATATATGCTTCCGATCGGAAAAATTATGAGACAGCATGGGATTAATTTCCACTGTTATGCTTATGATACTCAGCTATATTTATCCATAAATCCTGATAAATCCCATCAATTACTTCAACTGCAGTCATGTCTTGATGACATCAAAAGCTGGATGACTTTAAATTTCCTGCATCTAAATTCTGACAAGACCGAAGTTGTAATCTTTGGGCCAGTGTCCTCAAAAAATAAACTTCTTAACCAATCACTTAATCTGGATGGCATTATCTTGGCCTCTGGTAATAAAGTAAAAAACCTTGGTCATTTAAATCCCATATTGAACAGGTTTCCAGAGTTTCCTTTTTTCACCTCCGGAATATCGCCAAAATTAGAAACATTCTGTCCAGGAGTGATGCTGAAAAACTGGTCCATGCATTTGTTACTTCAAGGCTGGACTATTGTAATTCTTTAGTATCAGGAAGTCCACAAAATGCAGTTCCAAGCCTTCAGCTGATCCAAAATGCTGCAGCAAGAGTTCTGATGAAAATCAACAAGCGGGATCATATTTCTCCAATTTTAGCTTCCCTTCATTGGTTTCCTGTTAAATCAAGAATAGAATTTAAAATTCTTCTTCTAACATATAAAGCCCTTAATAATCAAGCTCCATCATATATCAGAGCTCTGATTACCCCGTATGTTCCTAACAGAGCACTTCGCTCTCAGACTGTAGGTCTGCTGGTGGTTCCTAGAGTCTCTAAAAGTAGAATGGGAGGCAGATCCTTTAGCTATCAGGCTCCTCTCCTGTGGAACCAACTTCCAGTTTTGGTCCGTGAAGCAGACACCCTGTCTACTTTTAAGACTAATCTTAAAACCTTACTTTTTGACAAAGCTTATAACTAGAGTGGCTCATGTTACTCTGAGCTACCTTTATAGTTTTGCTGCTTTAGGCTTAGGCTACTGGAGGACATCAGGGCCTATTTTTCTCACTCTACTGATTTTTACTGTTCTCCAGTCTACTGTTCTCCAGTTTTGCATTGCATTACATTGAAATGACTGTTGTCATTTCAGCTTTTAACTTTTTGTTCTCTCTCTTTTTTCTTCATAGTAGGTACACCTGGTCTGGCGTTCTGTTAACTGTGACATCATCCAGAGAAGACGGCTCACCAGCTATTACCATCTAATGTAGAACAGATTACTAGATCAATGTGTGCTTCTGTGCTTTTTTGTCTCTCTTGTTGTGTCTCTGTTCTGTCTTCTGTAACCCCCAGTCGGTCGAGGCAGATGACCGTTCATACTGAGCCCGGTTCTGCTAGAGGTTTTTCCTTCCCGCTAACGGGTGTTTTTTCTTTCCACTGTCGCTTCATGCTTGCTCAGTATGAGGGATTGCAGCAAAGCCATGTACAATGCAGACGACTCTCCCTGTGGCTCTACGCTTCTCCAGGAGTGAATGATGCTTGTCGGGACTTTGATGCAATCAACTGGTTTTCTTATATAGGAACATTTTTGACCAATCTGTATAATCTGACCCAATCTGTATAATATGATTGAATTTAACTTTGTAAAGTGCCTTGAGATGACATGTTTAATGAATTGGCGCTATATAAATAAAATTGAATCGAATTGAATTGAATTGAAAAGGTTAAATGATCAGTGACATATAGTTATAAGAAAAACACAAGTGTTCACCAATTTTCACCATGCAATGTTACTATTTCAGCCTTGTTTTTCATAGTATGAAATAGTCTGACTAAATTGACACTTAGATAACTGTAGAGGGCAGATGAGCTGTTTTCAGAATGCTCAGAACTGAAAAGGAGGGAAGACCATCTTCAGGTTCCAGCTCAGGAACAGTAGTAAGACTCCAATTATGTGTCTTTAGGTTAAAAGACGGGGACTTGTAAATTGTAGTCCATTTGTACCTTCTCCATCTTCAACATCAGTGATAACCCAGACAGGAAGAGGAAGCTATGCATATGACCCTGCTGTGACTGAGAGACAGTTGTCAGTCAGCATTTAGTGTCAGTCATGGAGGTCACAGCTCTCTGCATCCAAATCTGTAAGTTGTTTCTCTTATTTCTTTTGTAATATTTGTGTATTATGTGTTTGGATTCACAGCAGTCATTATGTCTCCGCAGTGATAATTGAGTTTCTCTTGGTGTCAACATTACCTGGTCAGCGTTGCACTTTTCAGAAGCCCGGTGGGTTGGAAAATGTGTTTAAATTAGTTTATTCATATTTTTAACAGCTTTATGATGATCTACAAAAATAGCTGGATGTATTTCAGTTTGCTGCAGAGGAAATCCAACTGAAATCTGTTAGAGTTTATAAATAACTTAAGATAATTTAAACTCCCTCACAAGCTGCTGATAGGATTGCCTTAACGTTGTTGTTTTTAAATATTCAGATTGCCATCTGTATTTTAATTTATCAATTTATTTATATCTCCTTCTACAGATTTTCCAATTATCTCTCCTGACAAACTTCAGTTCTTTGAGTATGAGTCTTTCTTCATAAGCTGTGGGGGGGACGAAGACATAATTGCATGGAAAGTGATGAGAAAACTTCATGAAATGAGTTGAACAAATAAATCAGAGGACTGCCGCATCCCAGCTCCATCCTGCAGGATTGATTATACCTTTGAAAGACACAGTGGAGAATACTGGTGTGAAAATGATGAGGGAGAACAGAGCCAAGCTCTTAACATCTCTGTTACAGGTCAGAATAAACAATGATAACTTAAAAAAGTTTAAAATAAAATAAAGTGTTTTATCTTAAGCTCATCCTAATAAATATGTTGACATTTATTGTTTCACTATTCTCATAATTTTCCTCAGATGGTTCTGTGATCCTAGATATTCCTGCCCATCCAGTAGAGGAAGGATCTAACGTGACTCTCTGTTGTGTTAACAAGAACAATGAGCAGATAAAAATAACAGACTTCTTGAAAGACGGCCAACATTTATTATTAAGTGCCGAAAATGTCCTGACCCTTCAGAAAGTCTCCAAGTCTGATGAAGGTTTCTACAAGTGCAGCATTTCAGGAGTCGGGGACTCTCCAGAAAGCTGGCTGACTGTTGGCAGACCAGAAAAAGGTTAATTTTGTTTGTTTATTTTTAACATAGCAGATAAAATATATTTAGAATATAATATTGATAATATAAATAACCAATAACTCTAAATAATAATGAATTGGATAACTTGAAGTCTTGTCTTAACTCAAATTAGGATGCCTAAGTTGATATTATGAAAAATATAAATTTGTACCTTTTTTTCCTTTTTGCTCTAACATATTTTATATATTTTTAATTCAATTACTGCACACAGTAGTGCTGTAAGCCTAAGATGTGTATTACTTTGTAGATATTACTTTGTTAAACATTCCCAAATGCTTCTGTCCCCTAATTTGGAACATACTATGTAAATGTATATCATGAATTTATTCACAAAAATTGATTCCTTACTCATCATCTACGTGAAAAAGTTACTCAATGTTGGAAACTTGACATAAAGTTGGAATTTCACATTTCAACAAGTTCTATGATTTTACAAAAAATACAAATAGTGATCTTTTATATTTATTTTACTCAACAGTAAAATGTCATTAAAATAAAAAAGATGTTGGTTACTAATAGCTAAATAGCTATACAGTAATACTATCTAATTATCACGTTACCTCATTTTGTTTTCTAATTAATAGAATCATCTTTTCAGGATCTAATGAGGAGACTCAGCCTGTAATCACCATTCTGCTGTGCACCCTTGGTTTTGTGTTCTTATCGATAATTGGACTGATTTTTTTCAAGAAACGCAAAGGTACTGCTAAATCACCTCATCACGTATTCCTAGACTTCACATATTTACATACTTCCTCAACAATAACTGTAAAAAAAATAAAAACTATTATAGCTGTTCATGTAAATATCTCTCAGCAATTTCAGTGATTAAAATGACTTTTTAATCTGTTGATGTCTGTTTTTAACTCTGGTTTACGTGTCTTTCTTTCTAACTCAGCTGGTCCAGATGAAATCAGAAGTTTATTTTTACTCACCATAGGGAAGAGCCGATAAGATCCAACTTACAGCACCACTTCATTTACATGCCGTTGTGTTGTAATTTTACTGTTTACTACAATATTTCATTAACCAAAAAATGCTAAAGGTTCACATCAGAGGGCATCACCAGAGGTGTGTAGAGGAGCCAAAAACTGTACTCAAGTAATAGTAGTGATACCTCAACAAAATTTTCTCAAAAAAAAAAAAATATAATAATATCTATATCTATATATCTACATTTCTATATATCTATATCTATCTATATCTATATATATATGATATATAGATATATATAAATGTGTGTGTGTGTGTGTCTACAAAAAAGCTGATTCAGACAGAACTTTTCCAAATGTTTTCAACGTAAAACATGTAACAAATACCTACAGCAGTTATACAACACGTTAGACAGTGCAAAGTACTTCCAGTGACAATATCTACTGTCTGATGTATTAATTTGACCTCCAAATGGCTCAATGAGTTCAGCAGACAGAAAATAATGTTAAAACAGCAAAGCTTGTTTTCAGGCAAGAAGTCTCACTTTAAACGAAACTGCAGGTGTGTCTCTCTGTTGCATTTTTGGTTAAAGCAAGTCTGTTCTTTACTCAATGAAGTTACTCACAGTGGATAGAGTTGCAAGAAATCTTGCAACTCCATTAAGAGCAGTGATAATTGTTAATAACATTACTCAAGTAAATATAAAAAGTACAGTGCAGCAAAACTCCTAAATTTACTCCTAAAAGTAGATTTTTATCAAAAGTTTACTCAAGTAAATGTTTCTGGTTACTAACAGGATGAACTCCTTGCTCTTGTGCCAGTGTTGCACATGTCTTTATGCCTCTATGTCCACCAACACCTTTTAAATGCAGAAACATTCTTCACTTACATATCTGCCAATCTCAATATGTTAAAATGTCACCTCATGAAAAGAGATGCAACACACAACATTGTGAACAGCCTTCATTTCTGTTCAGGATGTTGAGGATAGGTCTTTAGGACGGTAATACCAGAGCTTAGATGTTGGTCTCCTCATATTACACGTTTGAGGTGGTTTACTGGGTTTTCTATGTCACCATAACTGAATGCCTGTAGTACATACAATGTTGACATTAATCTATAGCTTTTCTTTCTATATTTCACAGCAGCCTTGAAAAATGAGACGGTCACAGATCTAAACAACACAATTTATGCTGCTGTCAACAAACGGAGGAAGACGAATGGTTGGTGTTTTTCTTCTCACTTGCAACTGTTAAAAACATTTTCAGTTTTAGTTCCTGTGTCTTTAAATTGTCAGGTAGAGATGCTGTAAATGGACCAGACAATGACACGTATGCTTCTGTTCAAATAAGACGGAAAGGTACTTTTCTATTCTATGGTGACTTTAACTCGTCTGAGCAGCTCTGTGGTGAAAACACTGTGATATTATTGTAGTACCATGTTCGATAAAACATATCAGCTCGCACGCATATTTTTAGATGTATTCATCTAAAGCACTAAAGAGTAATATTATCTTGTCAGTTAAAACCCACACAATGGAACCACAAGTTTGTTTTCATTTAGACTACAACAGCATCTACAAGAAACAGAATAGAAAAATATAAACACTGTGACAGCTGAATAAAAAAACGACTTCTATATAATTTCCATTCATACAGTTAAAGTGTCATAACCTTAACTTCACAAAGTCACAGTTATTTACACAATGAATAGCTAACAGATCTATGCATTAAAAACCCTGAAGTCATCACTGATAATTGTTCTTTTTTTCTTTTATTAGGGCCTGAAGTTTGTAGAGCTCCCATTGGACACTGTTCATCAGAACAAGAGCCAATCTATTCTTTACTCATTATTTGATCTTTTTATAGAATAAACACATGCAGTTAGAAAATTTAGGGTTATATGATTCCTACGGTTCTAAGCAAATTAAGAGAATGATTTCTAAATCTCGATGCTTTCAAAGTATTGAATTTAACCCTAAACCATATATGTAATGAATGTGTTTATATTGTGCAGTTTTATTTCTTCCAGCATTTTTGTAAGTAATGCCATTCAAATAAATAAAAATAAAAAATGCTTTGTTCAGTTTTTTTTACAAGGGTTTTCAGACTCTTTCAAAAATAATTAGGAACAAACAAAAATGGGTGTGAATTATGTCTGTAGGTTATAATGTAATGATTACTGCTGGTGAACCCGATATTCAGCTGGACACAGAATTACTTTTAAAAGGTTTATTGCGAAGATGATGAGTAATAGCAGATGAGGCAGGCAAACAAAACCAGACAAGGCAGATTAATTGTGGCAGAAGATGCAGGCAGGCATGGATGGACAGGAGACCAGAAGATCGACAGCGACAGATCCAAACAGGCAATGTACTGTAGAACGGGGAACCACCAGAACAGGCAGAGCAAGCAGCTGGAACTCACGGAGATTCAGGCAGAACTGCAGCATGTAGACCCTTTATCAGAAGAGTCCAACTGGCTGAGCTCACAAGATCTGGTAGAGACAGGGCACATCAAACCAGATGAGACAAGCAGAGAAGAAGAGAGATGTTCTGGCCGGGAACAGTTGGCTGACTTAGGTATATGTAGACAGGTGCACAGGTGAGCTGAATTGACTAATTAGAGAAAACAGGTGGATGTATCTAGAGTAGGGTGGTGGCTGGAGGGAGGCTGAGCTGATTGGGTGGTGGCTGAGAGGTGACAAGCTGATGAGAGAAGTCCAGGGGCCTATTCTCTATACATCGTTAACTCAGTTAGCTGGATTTGACTGCTGACGATTTGAAATGATCTTGGATTGTTCGGTTCTTCGAAACTCATCCTGGACTTGCTGTCATAGCAACATGTGCGCAAACTTAAGCTTGCTCACAAGCTTATTTCATGTAAAGAGGATTAAAACGCAGCTTTATAAGCGGAAGAGATAGGGAAGTCTGTCGTAGTCATGTCCATTTTTACGACAGCAACCTGTCGCGGAAGGTGCAAGAATAATTTACAGAGCTTTTCGAATTAATCGCACATTGCGAGATAGACAGGATCCTTTAGCGCAGCACGGCAGTGTAATTGTAGAGATATATGTTTTTCCTCGTGAGGCTGTTACATAATTAATTTGTTGGAACCACACATTAAGTGTTCAACATGGAGGAGTGACTTTTTTATGTTCATCCAAAGAGTTTGTTTTGAGTGCATTTTAAAGTGGCTTTTAAAAAGTGGAAAAAGTGGCTTTTTAAAATACAGTGTAATAATTAAAGGCTATCATTTTGTAGAATATTCTTGTATTTCTCTTTTACTTGTCCCCATAAAAGAATAAAGTTAATTTGAAAATATAGTGATGTTACGTGATGTGCCGAAGCTTCGAGGCGTGTGTCAAGTAATGGAGGGGGCGTTTCCGTAAAGCGCGTATCGAAGCTTGCTTCATTTAGGGGAGGAGCCGAAAACGATGACGTCCAAAGCCTCGCTGCCCGGCTGTACCACGTGACTGCTTCGGGAAGTGCTTCAGATTTTGCCAGATGACTGGTTAATTCAGAACCGGTCCTGGCTGCACGCTGGATCATAAAACAGTTCTGCTAACCAGATGCAGTTTAAAACGCCACTTGGTCTGTTTATAAGTTTTGTTTTTATTAATTCTGCATTTTTTAACTACATGCACCGTATTTCTGTGCCACAGCGCTTGCTCCTCTCCCCCCTCCTTTTCCCTCGGAGCAGCTGCTTTTATCACCGTTCACCATTCAAAACGTGAATCACTACGTTTAATTCCCTCACATCGGTAGCAACGTGTGCCAGTTAAAGTCAATAGGAAAGTTAGTAGCTGTTTCATGCTCTTTTGTTTTTAACTACATAGAATCAGTGGCGCTTCGGTGGGCGTGCTGCCTCGCGCTTTAATTCAGGGGCGCACTTTTAAGGGTCATTTTAAAGAACTTGTAACATCAGGGGCTTCATCTCACATCTGTCAGTACCCCTGTTCCCTTTATAGGAGCCCTTTACAGTATTTAGTTATGCATTTTCCCCACTGTTTATCCCTCGCATGGGGGTAAAATCCACCCACCTCACCGCCCAGAGCGCACTGACGAGAGCAATACAGATTTGTCTGGTCAGCGCGGCGACTGACTGAGAAACCTGTCGCTGTGAAAGGTGATGAGAATGTTATAAACTGTAATAGTGTAGAAGTGCATTGAGCTGAAAAGAGGGACACATCAGCAGCTGGATCGTACGTAAAGACGCAGCGAGAACCTCTGTGTGCTTCAGTGTTGCTGCTGAGGGGAAAATGTTGACCATAAAGGCTTGATGAAACTCAGCCTGAATCACCAATCAGGTTATAGATGTACAATGATAAACAAACCCATAGATGAATGTGTAACAGTGTAATAATTCGGTCAATAACTTAAAACTACTATTTTATTCTGTATAATTTGAACATTTGTGTGTTTTTTATGTTTTAATCCATTAATTGAACAATAAAGTATTAATACGTCTCTTTCTCTTTTTAACAAAAGCAATACATGTCTACTTCAATATCTGGTGGGAAAAAAATTAGATGGAGTTGAGAATCCACCGGCTCTTCCAGGGTCCAGTTAGCCCCCCCCCCCCCCCCCCCCCCCCCCAAACAAGCCCCGCCTAGCATAATCTCACTCTTAACTTTTAATAAAAGTTGAGAGGTCTCTTCTTTAGTGAGGTACCCTTGGCGGTCAAAAAGGGTTTAAACTCCTTCAACTCCAACAGAGTGGTTACTGTAGCGCATCATTCAGGTGGCATAATTAAGGGTAGAGTCCAGGCATCAATGAAAAAGAAGGTTTACGAGGTTGAGGTGAGTTAGCTGTAAGCTAGCTAGCTGATAGGTGATATCACCTATCATGATATTCCATGTTCTGGGTGAGGTATTTTGAAAGAAAAAAAATATACAGGACTGCTATAACTGTGGATGTAACTAAACGAGGATTAAAAAGTAAATATGTGACAGCCAGGTTTTAGAGGGTTTAGGGAACTAGGGAATTAGTAGTATGATCTGATAGCCCCGGGCTAGCTACAGAAGTATTGTTATGGTAACAGTGCTGACAGCAATGTGTTTTAGAAGTGTTAGGGTGAGGGAGTAAAATTTTTTTCAATACAGGTGCAAGTTGAGGGCCAGGCAATCAAGTACAGCACATGCGAGTGCCCAATCGGCAGGGACAAGTGCCATCATATGGCAGCTTTGTTGATTTGGGTTGAGAAAAATGTGTTCTGTACCGACGTGGAATGTGTGTGGAAGAAGGCCAACGCTCCGAAGGGGGACGAAATTGCAACCAAGAGAGTGTCTGAGATGACACCATCCACAACACAAGGTTTGTAATAAGTTTGCTGATGTTGCGTGGTTTAAATTATTTTCTTAACTACGTAATGTGGTTACGTAATGCTATTGCTAATGAGATTGATCGTATTTAAGTTAACATACACTCGCGGTGTGTTGTATTGCAGCTGAAAAATCATGATCATATCACCATATTGAAATATATTTGCAAGACAGTGAGGCTGAGATGTACACTGAGATTTTTTTTTCTTATTTTTTTAAAAAAGTTTAGTTTGTGTGCTATAAATAAATGATGATTATAATAAAAGGCTATTAAATTGAGATAAATACATTACTCATTTTATCATTATAACCATTTGTATACCATTATTTCAGCTGGCATCAACAGACCTGTCACCCAGGAGGACAAAGAATGGGCTCAGGCATCCTTGTTACAGCTTGGGCGTTTTACAGGAATGGGGTGGATTTTGAGTCCAGAGACACCTCAGGTAAGATTTTTTTACTTTTGTACTTTCATGTTCCCTTAGAATTAGCAGAAACATCACAATTACACTAACATTAAATCAATGACAATTCAGCTAGGGTTTTGTCATCCAACACGTAATCATTTTGTTTTGTACAATGTTATATGTTTCATTTTTCGAAATTTGAACCAGGGGTTGGTTTCAAACTGTGTAATATAGTTAAAAAATAACAATACATAATTTAGGCTCATAATACATTTGTTAAACT
Source organism: Fundulus heteroclitus (assembly GCF_011125445.2). NCBI lineage: Eukaryota > Metazoa > Chordata > Actinopteri > Cyprinodontiformes > Fundulidae > Fundulus > Fundulus heteroclitus. The sequence goes on along the minus strand of NW_023396541.1, from coordinate 268,295 downwards.
ACACGTATGTATGTATGTATGTATGTATGTATGTATGTATGTATGTATGTATGTATGTAACTTGTGCCTAACTTTAAATCTAGACTCTCCCAATCAAGATGTTTGATGGGCTGGTGACCAGCCCAGGTTTTGTCCAAGCTGAGGACAAGGCTATATATGTGCTGTCAATGCTTGTTGTCAATGATCAGGAGAAGCAGCAGATTGAGGAAGCAACTGTTGGCCAGGCTAAGAACTCATTATGGTAAGAAAGTATACTCTGGTGGTTCAGAGAGCCTAACACGCTGAACCTTAAACGCATGCAAACAGACAACACAAACATAACTAAGTTAGCCCTGATGACATTCTGCTGTCATTTACTCTAACCCCGGATTTTCACCAACTGTGGACTGGCTGCGGATCAGTTCCAAATTGTCTGCTAAAGGCTGTAAATTTGCTCAAAATGTAGAAGTGTGCTGGAGAATGTCAGATTGTTTTTACATAAAACTGTAATGCCAATTGTTGAGCAAAATTGGTCTCTCTAATTGTTGGTTTCTTTTAACAGGTTTACATATCGCAAGAAAAGGATAAAAGCAAGTAACTTTGGTTTGGTCTTGGCAGCAGTCAAGCAGAAGTCTTACCCGCCTTCCTTATTCAAAACCCTGCTTGGCCTGTACAACCTCAAAGGATCTAAAGTTAGTTGTAGTTAATAAGTGAATATTTAAAATGAAGGCATCTGTGTCTAAGAATACACTTATTAAGACTCAGTGGTATTTTATCCACTCCCCCAAGGATTCCCCAATCCGCTGTGATTGAGGAATCCTGCATGAGCCATGGGCAAAGCAGGAATACACTGAGCGCACTGGTGTTGTCATACAAGAGAGGGGACTGTTCCTATCTGATAGCGGCCTGCTTGGTGGATCTCCTGATGGGACGGTGTTTGGAAACTGCGTGATTGAAGTCAAGTGTCCATGGTCAGCCAGAAACAAGACTATCCTGCAGGCAGCGGAGAGTAGGGACTTTTTCATGGAGTTCGATGAAGTGGTTTGTTCCCTGACACTAAAAAAAATCACAACTACTGGCATCAGATCCAGGGAAACATGCACCTGACCGGAGCTAACAGCTGTCAACTGCTTGTGTGGACACCTCTTAACCTTCTCATTCTGCCAGTGCTAAAAGATCCTACATGGGCTGTGAACATTGAAACTCTTGAAATATTTTATAAAGATTGTTTCCTACCTTACATTCTCTCCCAGTTGTAAGAAAACAAATCTACCCACTAAAGCTTTTATGGAAGTAATCAACTGGGAAACGTGATATTAGTTAAATGTATTCACCAGTGTCTCCCCTTGTTTTCTGTAAATACTTTTATTGTGGCTTCTTACATTTAATCTGCTGTAGCCTATTTTTGGGCATAACTGAAAGAATTTGAACTGCTTTAAAGTAATTTAAGATAAATGTTAAATGTTTGTAGTGCTTTACTTTAAGACAAGATAAAATGCTGTGTAGCCTATTTTTTATAAAGATTTTCCTATATCCTTACAACTCTCACAGTTTTAAGAAAATAAATGAAACTTTGACATTTCTCACAAGCCAGGTATTTTATTTATTATTATATATCAAATATTACATATCATATTTATTATTATAGTTTGCAAGCCCTTCATGATATATAGAACTTGTAAAACTAACCCTCAACCAAACTCTAATTCTACCCTAACCCTACTTACATTAACAGTCTTTTTAAACTCTATAGTAAGTACATGTAGTGTGTAATCAAATATGCAAGCAAATATACAGAAATTCATGCATATACAAACAGTTAAATACAGTTAACTCATCCAATTTCACAGAGAATGGGTGTTTGTAAATTTGTAAGACACACACACACTTTAACTATCTTGTTTACATTTAGTTTAAACTGGTATGGAATGTGGTCCAAAATGTGAAACGCTTTTAGTCGCTGAAATGCACGCTCCACATGTATCCTAGCTTTCGAAATTAATCGGTTATTGTTCACTTCCTCCTGCGTAAAGTGTCCATTGACGAGGAAAGACGGGATGTTCAGGGAAACTTCTTCTGGCAAAATGTCACGAATTGTGAAGCCCCTGTCTGCCATAACCATATCACCGGGATGTAAATGTTGGAGAAGTCCACAGTCAGCTGTTATTGCCTTGTCTGAGGCACTCCCACCGTACAGGTCACTGGCAAAGGTAATAACTCCATTAGGCGCAACACCAATTAAAGCCTTAAATGTGGTTCGTCCTTTGTACTGGCTGTACAAATGACACTGTGCATCAAGCCTCTCGGTGTTAGAGACGGTAACCTCTGTGCAGTCGAAGACGATCCTACAGTTAGGGAAGGGCTGGAAGCAGTCTGGCAGCGATGTTTTATTCTTGGCTGTGGAGGGGATTTTTTTCTCAAGCAAACCGACATACAAAATATCATACAGGGCACTAATGACGGTGGTGAAGATGTTGGTTACTGTGGCTGTGCTACAATTAAACCTTGTTGCAAGGTCTACGTGCCCGCAATTTAGTCTAAGCTTCATTAAGGTCAGGAGCAATTGATCAATTAGGGGCATCATATGGACAGTCCAATCAGAATGATACTGTAGCTCGAATTTAGAAAGAAGCGCTTCCAAAAACAGGACAGTGGCAGCATCAGGCAATCCAGTAAAATATTGAACTCTGTCAGGGCTGGAAGAAATTTGACTGAAGGAAAAAGTTTGCTTTTGTTTCTTCAATTGTTTTTTTCAGATTGTCATTCTCTTCCCTCAGCATGTCATTCTCCACTTCAAGTGCCACAAGACTTTTTGAAGTACATGGGGTCTCTGCAGTTACCATGTCAGCATCTGTTCCCTCATCCTCACCAATGCTAGGGACCATTCGTTTCTTCCGTTTAGGGAGATGGCTGAGGTGCTCGGGGAATTGGAAAGTCTTCCCCTCATTCCAAGCAAAACGCGATGGTCCAGCAGCTTTTCCATTGGGGAAATGCCAACTGAACACCCTAGAGTTGCAATTTGGAGTGAAGCTTTCACGTCTGTAAAGAAAATAATATATAATTATTAATAAATATTACTTTTAGAATCAAATTACATTAATTCACCAAAGGGATTTTTTATTATTATTATTCAAAGGTTGTAGTACCTTCCTAGTGACCAGACTGACCTACTACAGGTGAAATTTTGATAATACCTAATAATACTGTATTACATAATATAACACTAATTTACTAAAAGGGGGTTTGTTTGTTTCATAACCTGAAACCAAGCATACTAAGACACACACAGCTTCTTCAAGATTGGATTTGGCCAGGCTTGTTCTGTGTATGTAGACTGAGCAATGTAAGATCAGAATCAAATATGTAATCATTCAATTCAATTCAATTTTATTTATATAGCGCCAAATCATGAAACATATCATCTCAAGGCACTTTACAAAGTCAAGTTCAATCATATTATACAGATTGGGTCAGATTATACAGATTGGTCAAAAATGTCCAATATAAGGAAACCAGTTAATTGCATCAAAGTCACGACAAGCAGCATTCACTCCTGGGGAAGCGTAGAGCCACAGGGAGAGTCGTCTGCATTGTACATGGCTTTGCTGCAATCCCTCATACTGAGCAAGCATGAAGTGACAGTGGGAAGAAAAACTCCCCATTAACGGGAAGGAAAACCTCCGGCAGAACCGGGCTCAGTATGAACGGTCATCTGCCTCGACCGACTGGGGGTTACAGAAGGCAGAGCAGAGACACAACAAGAGAGACAAAAAAGCACAGAAGCACACATTGATCTAGTAATCTGTTCTACATTAGATGGTAGTAGCGGGTGAGCCGTCTTCTCTGGATGATGTCACAGTTAACAGAACGCCAGACCAGGTGTACCTACTATGAAGATAAAAGAGAGAGAACAGAAAGTAAAGCAGAAATGACAACACACAATGCATAATTGAAGAACAGTAGAACTCTATAGAGTGAGAAAATTAGATCCTGATATCCTCCAGTAGCCTAAGCCTATAGCAGTAAAACTATAAAGGTAGCTCAGAGTAACATGAGCCACTCTAGTTATAAGCTTTGTCAAAAAGGAAAGTTTTAAGATTAGTCTTAAAAGTAGACAGGGCGTCTGCCTCACGGACCAAAACTGGGAGTTGGTTCCACAGGAGAGGAGCCTGATAGCTAAAGGATCTGCCTCCCATTCTACTTTTAGAGACTCTAGGAACCACCAGCAGACCTGCAGTCTGAGAGCGAAGTGCTCTGTTAGGAACATACGGGGTAATCATAGCTCTGATATATGATGGAGCTTGATTATTAAGGGCTTTATACGTTAGAAGAAGAATTTCAAATTCTATTCTTGATTTAACAGGAAGCCAATAAAGGGAAGCTAAAATTGGAGAAATATGATCCTGCTTGTTGATTTTCATCAGAACTCTTGCTGCAGCATTTTGGATCAGCTGAAGACTTTGAACTGCATTTTGTGGACTTCCTGATAGTAAAGAATTACAATAGTCCAGCCTTGAAGTAACAAATGCATGGACCAGTTTTTCAGCATCGCTCCTGGACAGAATGTTTCTAATTTTGGCGATATTCCGGAGGTGAAAAAAGGAAACTCTGGAAACTTGTTTAATATGAGATTTAAATGACATGTATGGAGATAATTTCTTGACAAAACGTTGTAAGCAAAAAAATGTGTTGCACACAAATAAAACTTGTTTTGCACACAAAAAGATATGTTTCACACACACAAAATTGTTTTGCAAACTGTTCGCCAACCTTGCACTCAAAATATCATTTATAAGTTTTCCTCGGGTACAAAACGGTCTGTGCTCGTACAAAACTGCCTCTGCTCGCACAAAGCAGCCTCTGCTCGAGTACGAAACAATCCCACCACCGCTGCGGTAAATTTGTGCCAAAAGTCACGTGATGCATTAAGAGTTGTTGTTGTTGTTGTTCAGACTTCCCGACAGCAGGGGGCGCACCCGAAAGAAACTGAAACGCGCCGGTTTGGCTGAGGAAGAAAGACGTGATATCATAGCTCAGTGCAGCTAACAGCATCAGCACCCCACAGGTAACTTTCAAAGCTTTCCCGGTGAAAAAGTATCAGCTCACTTTGCAGATAGAACATGTAAGATTTCAGTTAAAGGTACTGCTGTGTTACAGTAAGGGACCATGTTACGTTTTAGAGCAAATTACATGAAAGCTAGCCTTAGGTTGAACGCCATGCTAAAACAACTTTTGCTTTGTAATGTAACCCCACTGGTTGGCTTCTCCCTTTACTTTGTTGTCAAATAAATAGTACCTGAGTGGATACCCAGATAAATGCATTGTTAACAGATTATAATGTGTTTTTATGTTGTTTTCAACTGACTGTCTGTTGTTCTTATTGGTGTAAACCTAAATTGGTGTTTGGATATGATAATTTATCCTAAAACTGTTAAACCAATGCATGTATGCTTATGTGCAAAACGGATTCTTAAGCAATTTAAAATAATTGCAACGAGTGGATATTGATTATTTGAAAATTGGTAAGGAAATTAATTAAAAATTGTGTTTTCTAACATAAATATGAATGTTACAAGTAAAGCATATAGCAGCAGATCTAGATTATATCTCACTACCTTTCTAACTCTTTAATTTCTTCAAAGTAAAAATGAGGTCATCTGTGCCCAATTGCAAATATGTGTTGTGCACTTAATAAAATTGGTTTGGCCATGGCAAAAACCACAGCTGGAATTGGCCACAGATATTTTCTTAAAACGTTTGTTTTCCTCTTGGTAATTATTTCTTTAAGAGGAGTATTATCCTTTACATATCCATAACACATATCTGTTTTCCAGCATCCACTGATGAGGTGAAGGTCATCAAAGTTCTGGGCTGGATGGAAGGCTACCAGATCATCAACCTGCTTTGAGACACGCCGACTTCCATCACAAGACTACCAAGACTTGAACAATTCAAAATTTTATGTAATCTTTAAACATACGGCAGATGATTTGAGCTTGTTTAAAAATAACTTAATATGTAACCGTTTTAGTTCCCAGTATTAACTACTTTGATCACTAACTGTTGCAGCATGTCCTTCATAGCTCTTAGTGGAGCCGTTTAGGCTGGGAAAAAAAAGGCCAGGTTTGAGGTTCTAAATTTCCTGACAGTCTTACATGCAGAAATTGTTTTTCATAGTCCTGTTTTTGGCTTCATCCATTTCATCAGCCAGTTTGTTTTATACAGCCCGCTTTATGGTAATACATGGATTGTTTACTGGGAAAAACCTGGAGAATTAATGGAGTTCTTTCAGTCTTGATTTCAACAATAAAAGCAATCCTTGTGGAAAGGTGTATTCACTTTGATTGATATTGGTAAGAATTGGAAATGAAGACTTTATGAAAGGGTATGTTTATTATGCAATGTGGAAAATAAAGGACTGTTTAATTTTCCCACACTGTTTGCATCCTCAGGTTTATTAACAGCTCCATGTGCCCTTTTTTCCAATAACCTCAGCATTTTCAAAATTTTTATACAGTACCATACACATTTACCATCATAATCCCAGCAGTTCTACACTTTTATTCAGTGAATGCACTAACTTAGTTACATTTCCCTGGCTAGATTTTACTACTTAAAAACCTTTTGCAACAATGGTAACCACAATAAGATTAAACCCGTAAAGTGTTGGTCATACTGGAGAGTAGCAACATATATATATATATATATATATATATATATATATATATATATATATATATATTCTGAGCCGTGCGATTCGGAATGTCCCAGTGCATCCATGGCTGCCCTCAGTGCTACCAAGTTGTTCAGGGCTCAACACATTGCCAGTTTCAGAAATAGTGACCCCACAGTGTGGGTCATCCAGCAGTCCACTGTTGTCCCAGTCAATATGAGGCAGGCAGAGTCCCTGCAAGAAAGATATATAGAGAATAAAAAAGAGGCCGTGTTTCTGTTGCTACAACTTACTGAATATAATTAAATTTATGAAGCTAAGGATGGAAAAGCAAATGACTCCAAAATCCATTAATTATTTTGAAGGACCATAATAAACAGATTTCAAAGAAACCAGTTTCAGTGCCACCTCTCTGATGTACTCAATGTTTTGTTGTATTGGAGTGATCAGATAAATGATCAGATAAATTCATTTCTGGTTTGAAATATACGCATTAATGTGAGAAACTGTATAATAGCCAGCACAAAAAAATCCTTCTTACCTCTGTGATTTCTGGTTCTACCACAGCATGCTGGATGCTTCCCATCTTCCATAACTGACTGAGTGTTAGATTCCCCTCAGTTCTGAGTGAATTGTCATCCCAGCCACTGCTGATGGTGTGAAAACTTAGCTGTAGTCTTGGGACAAATAAATGGTGACAACAGAAGTTATCTAACATGTTTGACAGGTCAAGCGAATTGTTGTCCTCTCCTGAGTGCAGCACATTGTTGTGTGTGTTAGTTCCTGCGCACCACACGTCTCCAAAGACGTTTAATTCTGAAAGGAGAGTAAAGATCAAATCATAGTCTAAATACATTATTTTTCAAAAGTCCGTTACACTGCATTTTTAGATCAGAGATAAAACTAAACAGGGCCTTTAACTAAAATCTTACATGATCTATCAGTGAGCTGTTACTTTTTCACCGGGAAAGTTTTGAAAGTTACCTGTGGGGTGCTGATGCTGTTAGCTGTGTTATCACGTCTCTCTTCCTCAGCCAAACCGGTGCGTTTCAGTTTTTTTGGGTGCGCCCCCTGCTGTCGGGAAGTCTGAACAACAACTCAATGCATCACGTGACTTTTGGCACAAATTTACCGCAGCGGTGGTGGGATTGTTTCGTACTCGAGCAGAGGCTGTTTTGTGCAAGCACAGACTGTTTGTACTCGAGGAAAACTTATAAATGATATTTTGAGTGTAAGGTTGGCGAACAGTTTGCAAAACAATTTTTTGTGTGTGAGACATATCATTTTGTGTGCAAAACAGGTTTTATTTGTGTGCAACACATTTTTTTGCTTAAAACGTTTTGGCAGGAAATTATCTCCATAGACATGTCTTGGTCAAAAATAACACCAAGATTTTTTACTTTATTACCAGAGGCCAGGTTAATGCCACCCAGATTAAGTGATTGGTTAAGAAGTTTATTTTTTGAGGACTCTGGCCCAAAGATTACAACTTTGGTCTTGTCAGAATTTAGATGCAGGAAATTTAAAGTCATCCAGCTTTTGATGTCATCAAGACATGACTGCAATCGAAGTAATTGATTGGATTCATCAGGATTTATGGATAAATACAGCTGAGTATCATAAGCATAACAGTGGAAAATAATCCCATGCTGTCTGATAATTTTGCCAATCGGAAGCATATATATAGTAAAGCGAATTGGTCCAAGGACTGAACCCTGCGGTACTCCACAGGTGACCCTAGAGTTTGAAGAACATTTATTATTAACATGAACAAACTGGAATCTGTCTGACAGATAAGATTTAAACCAGCCTAATGCTTTACCCTTAATCCCTACAGTATGTTCAAGTCTTTGTAGGAGAATATTGTGATCAGCTGTATCAAATGCAGCACTGAGATCTAACAGGACAAGTACAGACACAAGTCCATTATCTGAGGCCATGAGAATATCATTAGTGACCTTCACCAGAGCGGTTTCAGTGCTATGATGAGCTCTGAAGCCTGACTGAAACTCCTCAAGTAGGTCATTGCTTTGTAAATGCTCACAAAGTTGATTAGCAACTACTTTCTCAAGAATTTTAGATAAGAAAAGAAGATTAGATATAGGTCTGTAGTTTACTAACTCATCTTGATCAAGAGAAGGTTTCTTAAGTAAAGGTTTAATAACAGCTACTTTAAAAACCTGTGGTACATATTCATTTACTAAGGATAGATTAATCATGTCTAAAATAGTGCCACTGATCAAAGGGAATATGTCCTTAAACAACTTGGTTGGGATTGGGTCTAACATACAGGTAGAAGGTTTAGATGAAGCTAATATTATAGATAGCTCAGAAAGCTCTACTGCTTCTAAACAGTTCAAACACTGTGCAGGTTCTAAAGATTCCTCCAATGCTGCCTCACCTACTGAGGACGAGGTAATCATGTTTGGGAGGATGCCAATTATTTTATTTTTAATGGCATCAATTTTATTTATGAAGAATCCCATAAAATCATTACTACTAAGAGCTAGGGGAATGGATGGATCAACAGAGCTGTGGCTCTGGGTAAGTTTGGCAACTGTACTAAAGAGAAATCTAGGATTATTTTATTCTCTTCAATTAATGATGAAAAATATGCTGCTCTAACTCTGCGAAGGGTCTTGTTATACAACAATAGACTGTCCCTCCAGATTAGGTAGGATTCCTCTTGGTGTGTAGAGCGCCATTTTCTCTCCAATTTCCTAACATTGTGCTTCAAGGAACGCAGCTCTGAATTAAACCAGGGAGCCAGCTTCCTGTGAATAATCACCTTCTTTTTCAAGGGAGCTACATTGTCTAATGCAGAACGCAATGAGGAAGTCACATTGTTAGCAAAGGTATCGATTTGTGAATGGGAAGAAACAGCATTGCTGCCATCTACAGGGCATTTCTGCAATACTGAGGATATTAAAAAGGGGACAGACTCTTTAAGTTTTGATACAGCATTATCCGACAAAGATCTACTATAATGGAACCCTCTTTTGGGGGTGGAGAACTCAGTTAGATTAAACTCAAATGTTATTTAAAAATGATCAGACAGGACAGGGTTGTGAGAGAATACTGTTAATTCTTCACAATCAATGCCATATGTCAGAACAAGGTCTAAAGTATGGAGCCAAGAGTGCGTCGGTTTATGCACATTTTGAGCAAAACCAATAGGGGGTTTTCAGCTGACGTCACGCTCACGTGACTACTCAGCGCGTCCGCCATATTGGGTGGCAGTCGTTTCGCACCGTTGACCTGCATTGTATGACGCCTTAGGCAGTATTGGAAGTGAACAATGGGGAAAACGTGTTTAATGGTTGGTTGCACGGCCCGTGGAGGTGGAGATCAACGCTTTCTATCGCCTACCAGCCGTAATAGTGAATCAGTGTGAAAAAAAAAAAAACCAGCTGTCTGAACAACGCCGTCACCTATGGCTGACACGGATATCCAGGTCCGATTTGGACGGTGTTAAGCTGGAATACACCAGAGTCTGCGGTGCTCACTTTGTCACAGGTGACAAAGTTAACAACTGTTAAGTATTTAAAACATATAAGAAGAATATATTAATAATAGGGCTTGGGCGTTATGACTTATTACTTTCCGCGGCTGTCATGTTGACTGCCTCCGCCGCCTCTACTGCCTATTACTACCGCATACTGTACTCCCTCTCTCAGCCGTGTTTTAATTTGATTAATTTCACCTTAACTTGATTTCAACCATGGTAAACCGTTGCTGTATTGTGGGCTGTAACAGCGCAACACATGATCGCCATGGGAAAAACATAGAAACAGATTCATTTTCCACCGCTTTCCTGCCTGGAGGCGCAACCACGGAGAACAACTGTTAGCGATAACAAAGAGTCGTCGGCTCGCTTGGATCGCGGTTGTAAGTCGACCGAACATAACTTTCCACAGTATCCCGATGTCAATGAGAGTGTGTTCTAAACGTTTGAAACACATAGCAGCTAGTTAAAAGTACATTACATGCGCGAGTGGTTGTTAGCGCTAACGGTTAGCATGAGCCAGAGCCCGGCTGAGCACAGCTTACCTTTGAACGAGTTACAGAGATAACAAAGAGATCGTCGGCTCGCTTGGATCGCGGCTGTAAGACCGAACATAACTTTCCACAGTATCCCGATGTCAATGAGAGTGTGTTCTAAACGTTTGAAACACATAGCAGCAAGTTAAAAGTACATTACATGCGCGAGTGGTTGTTAGCACTGACGGTTAGCAGCTACTAAACTAGCATGTGCCAGCCCGTCTGAGCGCAGCTTACCTTTGAACGAGTTGCTGTGTTCCCACTGTTTGCTGGCTTTATGATCTGCAGCTCCTACCGGCGCCAATACGGTAAATACAACTTAATTTTGCACTGGTCATTGTTCTGCTTAAATAATTAAAGCCGCGAGCGGCGTCGATCGGCCTTGCAGCAAAGCGCCTTCGCGCACCGCCCGCCACCGGCGGGCGGTGCAACACATTTGCAACACATTTGCGTCGGATTGTTTACATTTTTACCATCTTATTAAAACTCACCCGTCCACGTATGATGGCGATTTCCTTGATGTACATAACCAGATGTGAACTGGTTGTGAGCCTCTAGATCCTTGTAAGCTCTCATTTCCTCAAGAGTGTGCAGAGGGTTTTCACTGAACACCAGGTAATGCACTATGTCGCCGTGCTCTACATTTGGCCAATCATCTGGATTACGGCTAAACAAGGCACCGTGGAGGGCATACGGGTCCATATGGTCGATCACGGAACATTTCCTCAGATATACGTCCTTATCTGGTCGCTCTAGCGTGCTGGCGTACTTATCCATTCGCGATACGATAATACGTGTAAGACAACTAGAGATAAGGAAGTGTGCCACCCAATATGGCGGACCGGAAGTTGGCCAGTGACGTCAGTGAAAACACCCTATTGAATCTAGGATAGTTTTAAAGGCTACACTAAGGTTATCACATTCTGTGTCAACATGGATGTTAAAATCACCCACTATAATAACCTTATCAGTATTTAACACCAAATCAGATAAGAAATCTGACAACTGATCCAAAAACTGAGTGTAAGGGCCTGGTGGACGATACAAAACAACAAACAGAAGAGGTTTTATTGCTTTGCAGTTTGGATGAGGGAAACTGAGGGTTAAATGTTCAAAAGAACTGTAATTATTAGTTGGCCTGGGACTAATTAATAAATCAGACTGAAAGATAGTTGCCACTCCTCCTCCTCTTCCCACAGATCTGGGAATGTGTAAATTTGAATAACTGGAGGGGGTTGACTCATTTATACTAACGTAGTCCTCTTGTAGCCAGGTTTCTGTGAGACAAAACAAATCAATCTGATTATCAAAATCAATTCATTAACTAACAAAGTCTTCGGAGGGAGATACCTTATATTTAATAGACCACATTTAATCATTTTATTTTTTGGTTCAAAGTGATCCGTATGGATTTATATTAGATTTTTATGATTTGTTCCTTTTAGATAAGTTTTTGATCTGTTAAGTTTTGGCCGTGGGAAAGACACCGTCTCAATAGGATAATGGGTGGGTAACAGTACAGAAGCTGCAGAGAGGTGTGTTAAACTACAGCTCTGCTTCCTGGTCTGGACCCTGGGTTGTCAGCATTTAGGAGAACTAATAAATCCGGCCAGATTCCTAGAAAGAAGAGCTGCACCATCCAAAGTGGGATGAATGCCATCTCTCCTGATCAGACCAGGTTTTCCCCAGAAAGTTCGCCAGTTATCAATATAGCCCACGTCGTTTTCTGGACACCACCTAGACAACCAGCGGTTGAATGACGACATGCGGCTAAACATGTCATCACTGGTCAGATCAGGCAGGGGACCAGAGAAAATTACAGAGTCCGACATTGTTTTAGCAAACTCACACACCGAAGCAACACCAACTTAGGTGACCTCTGATCGGCGTGACCAGGTGTCATTACCGCCAGCGTGAATAACAATTTTGCGGTATTTACGCTTATCCTTAGGCAGTAGTTTTAGGTAGGATTTTATGTCGCCTGTTCTGGCCCCTGTTAGGCATTTAACTATGGTCCCTGGTTTCTTTAGTGCCACATTTCTTATTATGGAGCTGCCAATAATTAAGGTCGGCTCCTCAGCGAGACTGTCGCTGAGAAGGGAAAATTTATTAGAAACGCAGACGGGTTGGTGGTGATCTTGGGTCTGTAATCTAGAGCTATGCTTCCTACGAACCGTCACTCAGCCAGCCTGGTTACCCGGCTGGTCGGGTGCTACTGCTTTAGGTTCGCTACGTGAAGTTACTCTATGCGGCTCCGCGCTAGCAAAGGAGCGGCTATCAGCTGGTTTTTCAACAGCACGGAGCCGGGTCTCCAATTCTGACACCCTCGCCTCCAAACCTACAAAAACACTACATTTATTTCATGTACCATTATCACTAAAGGAGGCAGAGGAATAACTGAACATCTGACACAGAGAGCAGCAGATAGGAGACTTAGTCAGAGACGGAGAAGCCATTATAAGGGCTAAGGCTTGGCTAACGCTAGGCTAGCGCCCAGTTATCACGCCAAAGAACAAACCGTGTGAAACACGAGGAGTTGCCAAACGTGATGAGCAGCCACAGAAAGTGTTTTAAAAGTGCTTATGTTTGGAAACAGATGTTACAGCAAAGAGGTTTAAAGATAAAAAGCTAGAAAGCCTGGAGCAAAAATCCGTCGTTCAGACAACAACAACAGGAAGTGACACAATACGCCTTACCGCAAACAGGAAGCTAATCATACCTGGCCATTGACCATGATTCTGATCTTATATCTCAGACTCCCTCCAACAATGCTCAATTATTATAGAAATGAGAAATGTTAGCAGATTATCATAATATCAAACTGGTCTAATGTTGTTTCTTGCTACGTACGCACATCTTCATGCTTCGGCTTGTCTGTAGACTGTTGCCAAAGCTAACGTTAACTAACTAGCCGTAGCTAGCTAGTTTCATCTTAACTAGGCGGCACAGAACAAAGTTTCTTCATTTGTTTAAAATTTGTAACTTACCTTATCAACTGCAGCCATTTCCTCTTCTCTTTCTCGTCACATGGAAAGCGGTAAAAAGACAGTTGAATGTCACTCGTTTTTTTTAAACTACGATCTATTTAAGCAACACGGGACACAGCACTGCGGCATAGTCGGGCAAAAGCGTCAGAGCAGTTAGAGCGGACCCAGCGTTTGGACCCGGAAACAGTATTATTGGAGTGTGGTTACGTCACGACTTAACAACCGGATACTGTCTGAGTACTAAATGGATAAGGTTGTTTTGTTTTCACAGCTTTTTTACAAGATGCCTCGTCGTTGTGTCACTATGTACTGTTCTCATGAAGATGGAAGATTGCATGAGTGGCCAAAAGACACACTTAGAGCCGTTTGTGGCTCGTCATTATAAAGACGACTGCCTCGGTGCTCCGGGGGAGGGGGTCTTTGGCTCTTCACGGCCGCTAATCTTCTTTAGATTTTAACAGCAGCTTGAATCCATTATTGTTGCACTACTGCCATCTATTAGATCCTAATATCTATTCCTCAAATTCTCTGATCCCAGTATTTTTTTTAAACCGAAGAATCTTCTTTTTCCTCTAAATACTATTTAGCTTATAAACCACATTCTCAATTTAAAATCCTATTAAAACCTAATTCCGTTTTTACTAATCTTTGATTTACATATCTTCTACAATTAATACAAACATGTTCTATTGTTTCTACATCATGACACCAACTACAAAAACCAGTAAGATGTTTCCCCATTTTACAAAGAATTCCATTTAAAAAAACTGTGACCGGTTCTTATTCTATTTATAGTTATTTCCTCCCTCCTGTTTATTCCTCTAATCCTTACTACATCAACTGTATTTTTTTATCCTATATAAGTGCCTTCCATTTATTTCCTTATCCCACCTACTTTTCCATATCTTCTTGCTTTCTCTCCAAACTATACTTTTGCCTTCAGATTTGGATAACTTTACTAGCATATCAATATATTCTTTTTTATAAGCTTTCTTAGCCAACCTATCTGTGTAATGTTCTGTTGCGGTTCAGGTTATTTTTTCAGTTTAGCTATCTTTTCTGTCTTAGGATTTATTTCTGTTTCTTGTTTTGGTTTTATGCTTAGCCTGTTTTTGTTATCTAGCCTTTGTTGTTAGTGTTTATTTTAGTCTTATTTCTTACCTTAGGTTTTTGGTTTATCAGTCTTATGCTCCTTTTATCACCTCCACCTGTTTTTGTTAATTAGTCCCTCCCTGCTCTCCTGTTCTGTCGCCTATTTAAGCCCGCCTTTGTTTTCTGTTGGTTGCCGGAATATCTCGTCTTGTCCCTACTCGCAACCTCTCGGTAAGAGCCTTGCAGCCTCAGTGATGTTTTGTTTATCTCGTCTGTCTGCTAGTTTGTGCCCAAGCCGTTTTCTGCCCTCATGTTTCCTGAGTTTGTTTAGTTGCTGTCTGGTTCTGTTGGCCTGCCTGAAAACCACCTTTTGTCCCTTGGATCCTGTTAAATAAAATTATTTTAGCATCAGCTCCGTGTTCGGCTATCATTGGATTCAACCCTAGCAAATCATCACAATCTGCTCTTTCATTACCCAAAATACCTACATGAGCAGGAGTCCAAAATAATATTATTTTTTTTATTTTGTTCACATATTCTATGATGAACAGCCATAACCTCATATAATATATTTTGATGATTATTTGTACCTCCCTTTTGAATACTCAATGCTGATAATCACTACAAATTATTTTATTTATATTAATATCCTCCACCCATTCTCAAGATAATAATATAGCACATAATTCTACTGCATATATACTGAGATAATTAGATGTTCTTTTTGAAATATTCTTTGTCAGGAATCACCACTGCTATACTAGTTGCTTCACTCTTTGTCTTTTTATTTTCATGTATCTATGTCTACATGTGTTGTCTTTTACTTTCCTGTATTTGTTTATTCACTTGTGTGTAAATGCACCCCAGCAATCAAAAAAATTGTTATGAGAAATTAAATATCTATTGTGCCTAAAAGAAAATAATGTCAACATACGAAAAAATATTTGAACTGCGTATTTAAAAGAAAAAACGTGTCCTACCATTTATCTAGTCTCCCGACCTGCAATCTCCACTCCTTGTCCGATATGAAAGGCTGTTGTTGTCCGCCACCTTCTCTTCATCTGAAACGTCTGGGTCGAACATGTGAGGCTCCAGACACAAATATTCTTCCTCCAATACATCAGAATGGTCACCTGGTAGGAATCGCTCGGTTGAAGTCGAAATTTCCCTTTCAGATTTCTCGTTTTGGCTATCGCATGCAGTGCTGTAATCCGCCATGTTGAGATGAATGTTCACGTACTGACTTCATGACTTCCGGGTTGGTGGGTGCTTGGAAAGTGATCAGAATCTTTTCAGATTTTCTCCCTAAATGTGAAAAAAAAAAAAAAAAAAAAATCAGTGGTATATTATTTTTAGGGCTGCACAGTGGCGCAGTGGGTAGCGCTGTTGCCTTGCAGCAAGAAGGTCCTGGGTTCGAGTACACCACTGGGTCTTTCTGCATGGAGTTTGAATGTTCTCCCTGTGCATGCGTGGGTTCTCTCCGGGTACTCCGGCTTCCTCCCACAGACCAAAAACATGACTGTTAGGTTAATTGGCTTCTCCAAATTGTCCTTAGGTGTGAGTGTGTGCGTGAATGGTTGTTTGTCTCTGTGTTGCCCTGCGACAGACTGGCGACCTGTCCAGGGTGTACCCCGCCTCTCGCCCAGTGAACGCTGGAGATAGGCACCAGCACCCCCCGCGACCCCATGAGGGATAAAGCGGTTCGGAAAATGGATGGATGGATGGTATATTTATTTGTCCATATTTTGCTATATATATCCGTAAGGTTAGGTCAAACTGACGGACGCTTCATAACCGGTTTAAGGATATCTCTAAGGGTTTTATGATGAAGCCATTTTAATCACCTCTCTTCTTTCCATGTTAACTCTCTAAAGATTGCCACATCCCAGGGCAACAGGGTGCAGGAGTTAAGGATTTGTCCTGCAATTGGTGGGATGCCAGTTCAATCCACTGCTTCAACCCTCTTAGTTGCTGTGTCCTTGGGCAAGACACTTCACCTGAATTGCCTGCTGGTGGTGGTCAGAGGATTGTGTGGCACTGTTGTATGACAGCCCAGCCGTTGTCAGTCTGCCCCATTGCAGCTGTGGCTACTAACTCTGTCAGGGTGTGAATGGGTCAATGACTGAATGCAATGCAAAGCACTTTGGGGTCATTGGACATTGAATATAGTGCTATACAAGTACAAGCCATTTACCATTTTCTGGGAGTGAAAATTTATATAATTAGAGGGATTTGACTAATTTATACTAACTTAGTCCTCTTGCAGCCAGATAACTGAAATCAATTAATTAACTAACAAAGTCTTTGGAGGGAGAGACTTTATATTTAATAGACCACATTTAATTGTTTTACTTCTTTGCTCCAAGTTCAATCATTTTGATTTTATGAGACTTTTATGATTTGTTCCTTTTAGATAAGTTTTTGATCTGTTAAGTTTTGGCCGTGGGAAAGGCACCGTCTCAATAGGGTAATGGGTGGGTAACAGTACAGAAGCTGCAGAGAGGTGTGTTAAACTACAGCTCTGCTTCCTGGTCTGGACTCTGGGTTGTCAGCATTTACTTAGACTTAGACAACTTTATTTGTCATTTTGTATGCACAGAGTGCGTACAGAATGAAATTTCGTTTGCATACAGCTTGAAAAATCACAGTAAATTGCAGTAATTATCAAGATAAGGTGCAGCAGTAGTTTATGTAAACAATTGAAATGTAAACAATGCAGGGGAAGTAGACAGTGTGCGATTCACGGTGTCCAGGTGAGTATTATTAAAACCGTGCAACATACGAATGTGGTACAGAGTCCGTTTGTGGCTTCAGCAGTTCAGAGTCCATTTTGTGGCTTTAGCAGCTCAACAGTCTGATGGCATATGTGCAAATGTGTAAATGTGCATATATACGAATGTGATACAGTGTCCATTTTGTGGCTTCAGCAGTTCAGAGTCCGGATTTATTAGGGGAACTAATAAATCCGGCCCGATTCCTAGAAAGAAGAGCTGCACCATCCAAAGTGGGATGGATGCCGTCTCTCTGGATCAGATCAGGTTTTCACTAGAAAGTTTTCACCTTGGAGCTGAAATCTAGAGTAATGCTTCCTGTGTATTGTCACCCAGCTGGCCTGGTTACCGCTGCATTAAGTTAATCTCTGTTGCTCCGTGGCGGATATCTGCTATTTTTTCAACAGCGCTGTGCCCTGGTCTCGTGATAAAACACGACATTTATTACATGTACCATTATCACTAAAGAGGAATGTATGTTGAGATACACAGTATATATATATATATATATATATATATATATATATATATATATATATATATATATATATATATATAGAGAGAGAGAGAGAGAGAGAGAGAGAGAGAGAGAGAGAGAGAGAGAATTAAGGATAAAATATGAATAACTGATATTAAGTGATGTAAATGCATTTTAATTGAGAAGCAGCATTTAGCTTCTGTGCTCCGTTTATCTGGAAAAAACTCCCAGAGGACTGTAAAAGTGCTGAAACCCTAATTTCCTTTAAATCAAGGTTAAATACCCATTTGTTAAGAGTTGCCTTTAAATGTTAATGGTGAGGTTTGGAATAATTAAAGGCAAAACAAGGCAAGTTTTTTTGCAAAGCACTTGTCAGTAACAAGACAATTCCAAGGCTGTACATGAAAAAAAGAGTAAAGAATAGAATCACAGAAACAGAGGAAAAACATTACAGAGACAACCACATTGCATTTGAATAGTGGCAGCCGGTCAAGATACAATATTAGAAAAGTCGGACTCCCTATTTTTGTTATGTTGTAAATTTCCCCGTACTGTATCTTTTTTAAGTGGCGCAGTGGGTAGCACTGTTGCCTTGCAGCAAGAAGGTTCTGGGTCCAACCCTTGGTATTTCTGCATGGAGTTTGCATGTTCTCCCTTTGCATGCGTAGGTTCTCTCCAGGTACTCCGGCTTCCTCCCACAGTCCAAAAAACATGACTGTTAGATTAATTGGTCTCTAAGATCCTCTTAGGTGTGAATGTGTGTGTGAATTGCTGTTTGTCTCTGTGTTGCCCTGCGACAGACTGCCAACCTGTCCAGGTTGTACCCCGCCTCTCGCCCAGTGAACTCTGGATATAGGCACCAGCAACCATCATGAGGTTGGAGAGGTACTGCTGCAGCTATACCTCATTCTGCCGCATTGCGGAACGGTGAAGAGTATTATTTATTCCATTCAATGCATGAAGGTTGTTGGAAGCACAGAGAGAAAGTTACAATCAGCTCAGGATAACAGAATCGGATTAGGTCATTTATAGCTCCTAAAATGTTCACATTGACTGAGAGAGTAAGATCACTACATTCACATAAAAATGTCGATGTCTGGACACTTTGGAGACAACAGGAAGTTCCAAACTATCCCAGGTTTCAAAAGTTTCATGTTCATGTTTTTGCCTTACCTAAAAAATTAACATATTCAATGCAAGCATCAGACAGAGAGGTCGCTGCGTGATAGTTATTTAACAATTTTACATTTTTTTTATAATGTTGTTCAGCAATAACAAAAGGTCACAATTATTAGTCCATCATAACATTCGCAGCCTGCTTTCCAGAGTCACATACAGCCTGTGGAGTGATTCCTACTGAAACAGGTCCACCTGTACACAGCAATATATAATATTACCACTCTTTAGAAATGCATACAAATCAGAACAATGGTTTATTTTATCCTAACATTTCTGTCATAGTACTAAATTCATTAACTGGAACCTGATCAGTGTTATTAATTGCTTGAAGGAAGCTTTCAAGCACAGTTGAAGCCTGATTGTTGGTAGCAGCTTTAAGGTATACTATGAGACGAATAAAGCCATCTATGACCCCATGAACCACAAATTTCCATCTGTCGAAACAATTTCAGACCATGCAACTAATAATTACAAATACATACAGAGATTAATGAAATATTGTAGTGCACCCTCCCAACACACACAAAACTTTCTCGCTATATGTATAGAGGCTCATATGATGACTTATCAATTTTCCTAAACCTAACCCAATGCATGGCTAATTGTAGCCTAAACTAAATTTTAACCTTAGCCCTAAACCAGAAAATTAGAAAAAGGAAGTGAGGACCAGCATAATGTCAAGTGATGTTTCAATCTGGTATAAATACTGAACATCGTCCCAATATCAGTCAAAAAACAAATATCGGATCATATTGGCATGCATCTCAAATCTCTGTATTAAGGTTTTTTCAGGTTTTTAAAATGTATCCTTTATCAAGTAAGATCGTTATCTTTGAAGTTTATTCAACCCATTGTTGAACCCATGTACGGAAGCCTTAATACTCGACGCAACGCGGCCGACCAAGGTTCCACTCTCACCTGTGGTCCTTTGCCCCATGTCTCTCCCCCTCTCTTAAACCCCCTTTCCTGTCAGCCCACTATATGAAAAACAAGCCACTAGTGCTGTAAAAACCTCAAACAAGCCATTATCTGGATATTCATTAAGACCCTTTGAAGGAAACAGGAAGTTCCAAACTATCCCAGGTTTCAAAAGTATCATGTCTGTGTTTTTCCCTTACCTTAAAAGCTAAAAATATTCAATGCAAGCATCAGAGAGGTGAGTGATTCACAATCTGAAAATATCTGAACTTTATTTCTGTTGGTTCCTCTGTTCTTCAAAAACCTTTAGTAAAGCAAAGGATTTTCTCATCCACCCGTTGTTTAGAAAACCTTTGTAGACAATTTTGATTTTCTTCAGAGATTTTCTCCTGTCAGAAAACTAGACTGGTAATACAACTGTCTCTATTTTAAGTGGTCAAAATATCAAAAAAGTAAATTATGAAGCGATAGTAAAACAGTGAAACGTTATTTTCTCTTTCATTTATTGTATTTAGATTTTTGCTTCTGTGCATATCATTATGCAATAGATACATTTGCTATACTCTGCAATGGATGGTATCATATAAGACAATAGGCTCCTATGTACAAAACGTGCTAGACACACCTTGGTTTATAGCAGAAAACAGACTAAAGTTCAAGTCACGGCACTTGAACCAGCAGCTCGTGTTACCGTTTACTCAGGAGTTTACCTCTGCAAGCCAGGTACTAAGTTCTCTTAACTTGCTGCACAATTGTATAAATTCATATGTTCATTATGTAATTTGCATGACATTGTCATATATCATTCGTTCAAAGTTTGTTGATGTTGTAGGAGGCAGTAATTCTTTAAAATATATATATATATATATGAAATATGCATCTTTGGTAGAACTAAAAAAAAAGCTTCCAATGAAAAAGAAAATCTTAAAGTCAAGGGAAAGTTTTTTGTGTTTTCAAGTTACAGCAGATTTTACGATCCCTGCTCCACTGATCGTCATGATTTATAGGATTGGTTCTGTTCTTGCAACTGTCTTGGCTTTGACCACATGGACATGTAAGTTATTCTATCTCTCTGTCTGTCTGTCCATTCACTTTTGTATGTCTATGTATTGTATTGTATTTTTCACTTTTTTGAGCTTTAAAATTATGCACTTTTTGTTGTTTTTGTTGTCAGACTATTATCCAAAAGAACAAATGACAAACCAGACAAAGGTCAGTATTCTGTCACTCACAGAGAGACAGTCACAGAGGCATGTAGAACAATGGCCAGTGGCATTAAAGGAACAGCAGAAGGTTACTGAAAAGATGAAAAAAGAACCCAAACAAGAACCTGAAACAGTAAGCAAATATAAAACAAGTTATTTCAATGTGTCTTTAAATTTGTAACTATTTGAACTTTTTTACTTTTCAGTATATAATGTGCCAAAATCAAACAGATGAACTTGTCTTCACATCTCAAGTTGTGTCCTTAAGTGGACCCCTCCCTCTTGAGACAGTTTTCATCCTTCTACTCATTGACAAATGTGGAGGTACACAACTGTTTTTTTCAGGTTAAATAGCTAGTTTAAGCTTTTACCATATGGGTATGTTGTTCTTTATGAAATTATACTCTGTATAATCTGGACGTTGCTGAAAATATGTTCTTATTTCAGCTGATTTAGTGGCAGCCGTCTATGAAGTGACTCTCCAGTTCCCCATTGGGAGCGTCCTTGAGTTGATGTTGGGATTAACAAGTGTATATGCTATACATAGACTGAAGAGTAAGTTCATGTTTTTGATATTTATTTCAACAACTTTATTTTGTTTATATCTCATGTTTATCAAATAAGGAAATTAATAATTTGGTTGCTTATAGAAAGTAATATGAGTGAAATGTTATTTAGAATATTATGGAAAAATTAAAGTACCTTTTACAGAGGTAATGCTAAATATTTTCTTTGATAGTCTTTAGACCTCTATAATGAACTTCAAACGTTTTTACACCCTTATGGCATCCCAGGATGTGAAAGAAAAGTTCAAGGACTATGAATTTGTATGTAGAACACTTTAGAGTGGTATTCACAGCCTTGGGCAATTGGCATTATTGATTTGTTAAGGAAAATAAAATTTTCATAAGTTAATTAAACGGTAAAATAGTATAACACTGTTATAAGCATTTACCCTTATAATAATATGCGGCTAAATCCATCCATCCATCCATTTTCCAACACGTCTATGACTTGTGTGGGCCCGAGGGGCTCTGGTGCCTATCTCCAGCTATCAATGGGCAAGAGGCGGGGTTATATAGCTAAATGTATTTTTTTCTTTAACTGGAGTAAACTAGATTAAAGCCGGTTAGTACTGTGTGGTCTATTGTTTAGAATAAATCTTTTTCACCAGAAAGCTGATTCCTATATAATCATATGATATCATTATTTTTGGTAGAACTGGTGAAGTCACTTGAAATAGTTTTTTTTAGCACAAACCTCACATTTTGGAATCTGTGAATTAGAGAAAATTATCAGTAACAGATCGTTGTACCTAAACTTTGAATAAATAAAACAATAGCAGGTTGTATGTCGTACAATATTTTGATCATCATCTGATCATGGCAACTTTGGCTAAAAAGTCCTTACCCAAATATGTATTCAGATGAAGTCTCTGTCCAGATGCCAGCATCGGGAATTTTATTACCCAGAGCAGCATCTGTACTGTGCTTTAATGGCCCAAAAGTTCCTGAAATTCTATTATAGAACAGGGAATGTGGAGCAGTTTGACCAATAAGGCATCTTCGACATGTTTTCCGGAAGCCTTTAACAGATCAGCTCTACCTTAACATCTTCAGGATGTGATACAGACCTTTGCACTTGTTTGATATAACAAGACTATTAATCTTTCCACACATGTGTTAAATGGTTCCTGAACGGAACTTAGCCTGCTACAGAGAATAAATCATTCCTTGGTCTAAGACAATTTTTACCAGTTTCTTCTTTGTAAAAAACATCAATTACTTTTTCTTATTACTTATCTCCCTAAACCCTTGACTAGATTTGTGTTTTCTATGGTTCTATTTTGCATCCCCAAACCTTTTCTCTAAAACAGGTGAGAAAGAAAAAATGGCGAGGGCAATTTGTGAGCTTCAAAGGGAGTTACAGCTGAAGCGAGTCTATGAAGATGCCACTGCTACTCTGCTGGAGATGAAGACTAAAATGGAGTCATGGAAGGATCAACTCACACAGTCTCTGGAGAATGTGGAGGACGGCAGGGCAGAAAACAGACAGCAGCTTCAATCAGTGGAGATGGAGATAGCAAAGAAAGTGGACCCTGAGAAACTGTTAAAGGTAAAAGAAAATATCTTAAGAGAGCAGTGGAAACTGGATCAGACTAAAAAAGATACAGAAAAACAAATACTGAACATTGAGAAACTGATGGAGCAACTTAGTTTTGTTAAAGAGCACAATGAAGCTGAGTGAATTAATAAGCACAGAGGAAAAAGTCCAAAACTTAAAGTTTCACATTTTTTTATACAGTTTTATACAGCATATCTTATGCTCAATTGTTTGTCTTTTACAATAAAACTCTTCTTTTAAAAATTGTGTGTGGCTGTAAGTTTGTGTGCACTTCATGAGTTGATGGAAAGATCAAGTACCATATATTTCTTCTCAAATGTTTGACTTATTAAAGATGTTTCCCACAGTTTATGGTAAAGAAAAGATCTGAAGCATTTTACAGACCAAGATTGTAATGTGATTAAATATTTACCAGGAATCATTTTTACACATCTGTAAATCCTACTATCAATTCCACTGTGGTCATACATATATCTAGAAAATAAAAAAAACAGCCTTTTTATTATCTACGTTATCTTGTTGAGATTATGGATCTTCTTTTCAAGAAAGACTTGTTTTATTTTTAAACAAAATACAACATCAGGGTTTTATTAATTTCATAAATACTTCACATAAAGTTTAGAAGATAAATAAAACCAAGTTTAATATTTGAAATATAATAAAACCATTTGTTCTATCCTATGCACTTTAATCGTTATATAAGAGAGGGATTCTTGTCTTTAAACAAATACAGAGAAAAAGAAGTGACCATGGCTGAACATGTGTGTGTAACTAATGTTTCCTTTACCTTTTTCCATCGTGTGTTATGATCTTTGCTCTATATGATCTCCATACAGCCATGGAAAAAAGAAAGTTAGCACTCAGCTCTTCACATTTTCTCATTTATTCCATCTTTCTTTATCAGTTTCTACACACTGTAGAAGAGTTTTGACCCTCTCTTCTTTCCAAACATCTTTTTGTCAGGGTTTAGTTTTGACTCGGCTTTTGTTTATTATTAGTTTTCTGTTTTTTCTCCTTGTTAGGGTTTTAGTTATGATTTGACTTTAATTTAATTAAACACCTTCTTAACAACGACCAGCCACTTTGATGTTTTCCAGTCTGGCTTCCGTGCTCACCACAGTACAGAGAGCGCCCTTATCAAGGTGTTTAACGACATCCATATAAATACAGACTGTGGAAGAACCACCGTGCTGGTTCTATTGGACCTCAGTGCAGCATTTGATACTATCGATCACTCCATCCTGTTAGAACGCCTGGAGAACTGGGTCGGCCTTTCTGGTACAGCTCTCAACTGGTTTAAATCCTACTTAAAGGACAGGGACTTTTTTGTATCAGTAGGTAACTTTACATCAGAGATGACAAAAATCACATGTGGGGTTCCCCAAGGGTCCATCCTGGGTCCCCTCCTATTCAATATCTACATGCTCCCCCTAGCTCAGATAATAAAAAACAACAACATCAGCTACCATAACTATGCAGACGACACACAGCTCTACATCACCATGTCACCAGGTGACTATGAACCAGTTCAAGCACTGAGAAAATGCCTAGAAGAAATCAATGACTAGATGTGCCAAACTTTTCTTCAACTGAATAAAAACAAAACTGAAGTAATAATATTTGGACCAATAGAGGAGAGATCAAAAGTTAGCACACAGCATCAGTCGCTTCAGCTAAAAACCACTAATCAGGCCTGAAATCTGGGTGTAGTGATGGACTCAGACCTGAACCTCCAAAAGCATCTAAAGACAGTTACAAGGTCGGCTTTCTATCACCTGAGGAACATTTCCAGGATTAAAGGACTGATGTCTCAGCAGGATCTGGAAAAACTAATCCATGCATTTATTTTTAGTCGAATTGATTACTGCAATGGTGTTTTCACAGGTCTGCCTAAAAAGTGGGTCAGACAGCTGCAGCTGATCCAGAACGCTGCTGCCCGCGTCCTCACTAAGACTAAGAAAGTAGAGAACATCACCCCAGTTCTAAAGTCCTTACACTGGCTCCCTGTATCTCAGAGAATAGACTTTAAAATCCTTCTGTTAGTTTATAAATCCCTAAATGGCTTAGCACCTAAATACATCACAGACTTGTTATCAGTGTATCAACCTTCCAGACCACTCAGGTCTTCTGGCTCCAGCCTGCTCTGCATACATATAACCAGAACTAAACAAGGAGAAGCATCATTTAGTTCCTATGCTCCGCTTATCTGGAACAAACTTCCAGAAAACTATAAAAGTGCGGAAAGCCTGAGTTCCTTTAAATCAAGATTAAAAACACATCTGTTTAAAATTGCTTTTGACTGTTCTAGTTAAACTGTTTTACTGTTTTTAATGTTCTTTTTTGTTTCTACATTCTATCCCTACTTGCTTTTATTCTATTTTCTATCTACATTTTATTCCTACTTGCTTTTATGTTGCTATATTTTAATCATGTAAAGCACTTTATATTGTCTTTGTACTGAATTGTGCTATATAAATAAATTTGCCTTGCCTTGCCTTATTTTCTGTTAGTTTTCAGCTCCTCCTTCCCCTCACTTAGCTTTCCCTTCACTCCCTCTGCAGTCAGCCACATCTGTTGGTCATTAATCAGTCAGACTCATTTCACCTGCCAGCCTCCCTACTTAAGCCTGCTGTTTCGTCATCAAACAACACTTACTTCCGCTTCAGTCTGAGGAAGCCGTTCCGCCTCCGTCCGAGGCTACCGTGGATGGTGTTCCGCCTCAATCCGAGGTCTCCAAGGGATACCTCGGATAGGGGCCTCTGTTGGTGCCACTCCCGCTTCTGGTTCTTCTGGTCGGGGTCGCTGGCCACGACACCCACCTCTGGTTCTGCTCCACTGGGGTCGTCGTCCGTGACGCTCGTGTTAGACTTTTGGACCCGGCCAGGGCTGCCGACTGTGGTACCCGCGCCAGACTGTTGGACTCGACCGGAGCTGCAGACTGCGGTCTCCGCGCCTCCTGACTCTGCCTCGCCGGGGTCATCCTCCACGACCCCCGCCTTAGACTTTCCTGCTCGGCCGGGTCCGCCGACTTCCACGCCTCTGGACTCTGCCTCGTCGGGGCCGCCCTCCTAGAGGTTTCGATTGGGCGATGCTGCTCCGCCCCCTGCCATGTCCTGGCCGTCCTCCACAAGGACTCGAGCAGCCGTCACTGCCTGTGCTCTTAAGGCCCAGTGCTTTCTTGTTTATTTGTTCCAGCTCTGCCTTAGTTTTGAGTTGTTTTTCACCCTTTAGTTTTAAGTTTCTTAGGATCCCGTAGCTTCAGAATAATTTAGTGGTTCTTAGATTTCTTATAATTCTTTAGTTTCTGTACTGCTTTAATTTTCTAGTTTTTGCTTCAGTTTTCTAGTTTTTGCCTCAGTTTTCTCGTTCTTATCTGAGTTTTTCTTAGTTCTGTAGTTCCTGCTTTAGTTCTCTAGTCTACTGGGTTCCTGCGCTCTATGGATTCCTGCGCTCTCCCAGCGCTCATTAAGGTTCCGGCGCTCATTTAGGTCCCGGCGCTCTTAAGGTTCCTGAGCTCCCTTGTTTTGAGCTGTTTAACGCTCCCTAGTTTATCTGGTTCTCATGTTCCTTAGTTTTGTCTGGTTTAGCCCTTCGTAGTTTCTGTCTTGTTCTGGCTTCCCTGTTCTAGTTCTCCTGAGTCCTCCTAGTTCCTCCATTTTCCTGGTGTTTAGATTTCTCTGTTCCTGGCTTGTTAGGACGCCCTCTGTTCCTTGCCGTGTTAGGACGCCCTCTGTCCCCTGGCTTGTTAGACACCCTCTGGTTCCTGGCGTTTTAGTTATTCTCTGGTGTTTTAGATGTTCCCGTTTCCCTTACGCCCCGGCGTTTTCCCTTGCCGTTTCTCTTCGCTAGTTGTGCTCCAGCGTTTTCCTACATCTGTTTAGCCCTAGCGTTTCCATATGCCTGTCTTTCCATCTGACGTTGATACGCCTGTTCTTCCCTCTGGAGTTGCCGTACACCTGTCCTTCCCTCTGGCGTTGGTACACCTGTCCTTCCCTCTGACGTTGTCGTAAGCCTGTTCTTCCCTCTGGCGTTGGTACACCTGTCCTTCCCTCTGATGTTGTCGTAAGCCTGTTCTTCCCTCTGGCGTTGGTACACCTGTTCTTCCCTCTGCCGTTAGTACGCCTGTTCTTCCCTCTGGCGTTGGTACACCTATCCTTCCCTCTGATGTTGTTGTACACCTGTTCTTCCCTCTGACGTTGTCGTATGCCTGTCCGTCCCTTTTGGCATTGTCGTAAGGCTGTCCTTCCCTCTGGTGTTTTCGTACGCCTGTCCTTCCCTCTGCCGTTGTCGTTTGCCTGTTCTTTTCCCTGGCGTTTCCCTATGCCCTCCGTTTGCCTGCCAGCGTTTGTTAGACGCTCTCTGTTTGCCTTCCAGCGTTTGTTAGGCGCTCCCCATTTGCCTGCCAGCATTTATTGGAGGCCCTTTTGTTTGCCAGCGTATTTTATGCTTTTTTGTTTGTTTTCGTTTTTCCTCTTTGTTTTGGTTCGCCCTGGTCGGGTAGTTTTTCGGTTTGAGTTTAGCCCGCCATCCTACCTCCCTCCACCCACCCTGGTTTGGTCATTGTTTAGTTCGTTAGCCGTTGACTCGGCTTTTGTTTACTCTTAGTTTTCAGTTTTTTTCTCTTTGTCAGGGTTTTAGTTAGTCATTAATCAGTCAGACTCATTTCACCTGGCCCTTTGACCACCACCACTTTAACCCTCCCTACTCTGTTGTCACTTCTCTGCCGGTTCGTCATCAAACAACACTTACTCCTCGCCTGTCTGCCTGGTTTGCTCCTACTGACCATTTGTTTCCTGCCTCGGTTTTACTTTATCTCTGCTTGCTTCTGGATCCACTTGTCTCCCCTCTGCATCTCAGGAGGAGCTTCTTGACCGTTGTGACTCGACCTGCAAGTATTCACCCTGCTTAGCTGCTATCCTGCTGTGGTTCTGGTCCTCAAGTTTCCACCTTGTCCTGCTGCTATCCTCCTGTTACGCTGGCCTAAAAGAACTCACTCTCTGCTGTGCTGTAGACTCTCTGCCGTGCTGTGGATTCTCTGGCGTACTGAGGATTCTACTGCCGTGCTCTGGTTCCCTCTCTGCCTTGCTGTGAAACCTGCTACTGTGCTCTGGCTCGCTAAGGACTCTCTCTGGGCCGTAAGCTCCTGCCCTCATCTGCACCCCTGTTCCTGTGCAGTCCTGCCTCTCTGGTTACATCATCCACCATCCCATCAACCTTTCAATAAAAACTCTCAATTTTAGTCCTGTGTGTGGTTCTGGGTTCATCGAAGACAAATCGTGACACTTTTCATTAAAATAAGCAGAAAGAGTTATTCCTACAATTTATTTTGGTAAATATGATAATATTGTTATGATTATGAACAGAAGATAGACAGATAAATCAATGGAGAGGGTAAACTAAGTATTAAACAGATCACCTGTTTTCTATGTTAATATATTTCTGTACCTGAAATCAGCATAAAGCTCTCAGGAAATGTCAGTAAGGACCATTCTTATTTTGCACAAGCAAAATGAAATCAATTCATAGATATCCATAAATTATGGATTGTAAAATACGACACTGACTTTAGAGAATGGTGGATATTACTGTTTAAGTCAGTCTTGACTTGGTGGTCTGCACCACACCCTCTGCCAGAGTCAGGCAGGGAGGCATCTTTGATGCTTACTCACCGGGGACAGCAATATCAGTTACTCCGTCAGATCCAAGGTGGCAAGAACCTAATCCCCTTTTATCAGTTGAAACTTTTGTCAGTATTTTTTTTATCTGTATTTTCCTTTTTTTATATATTCATGTTTGAATTTCCATCTGCCTGCTTAAGGTATTCTGGCTAAGGGTTTTTGGGCGACTGTGACTTAATTGGTTGAATAGTTGTCTTGCAATTGGAAGGTTGTGGCAAGGTTCCCCTTACCACATGTTGAAGTGCCTCTGGGCAAGGCACTTCACCCCAAGTTGCCTAACGAGCTACGTATCGGTGTATGAATGTGTGCTCGTTAATGAGCGCGTTTGGGTGAATGTGGCTCTAGTGTACAGCGCTTTGAGTGGTCAGCATTACTGGAAAAGCACTAAATAAGTTCAGTCCATTTACCATTCTCACCGTCTCAGAAAAGCTGGATCTGTGCCTGGTCTCTCACTGAACCTCCATGGATTTCAGAATCCAGAACCCCTCCTTCCCATACAGGCATTGAGCCTAGGAGGCTGCCCTGAGGATAAAGAGTTTCTTCAGGATGTCAATGTTTTAAAAAAAATCTGTCAAAGAGATCCTGTTCATGATGCCAATTGTGGCTGTGAAAAAGCTCTCTTGCTTTTTCTCATTTTTCTACTCCAAAACCAGACCTTCAACCTTCTAGTGTCTGTTGTAAACTTCCCCAGTTCCAGCAAGATGAAAAGCAATATGCTCAGACATTATCAACTCTGCAGCTGCACAGGGGGTGAATCTCTTTTGTCGGGTCATAGAAAGTGATAAAGATACGTTTCTTCTCTTTGTGTGTGTGTGTGTGTGTGTGTGTGTGTGTGTGTGTGTGTGTGTGTGTGTGTGTGTGTGTGTGTGTGTGTGTGTGTTAGGGTTTGCTTTAAAAAAAACAAGTACATAAAGCAATAATTGGCTCATAAAGTTGACTGACGGCCGGATTGAGATCATGTCAAGTTTAACTCTAACTAAAGTTATAAGAAATACCTGTGTTTGGCTTTAATATAAAATAATATTTAAAATATATATTAAAGGCCTGGAAATCTGTTCATGCAACTAATGCCGTAGTTCTTTTTCTCAGAAGAAAGCAGGACATTTTCAGATCACTGACAGGAACGTATTTAGTTTATGGGAGGACTTTGACCCAGTCTCTTATTGCACTCTGGTTTGTTGAGCTGGCTTCATCGTGAACACAGTACGGTAAGCTTTTAGAAAAATACATTCAACAAAAAAGTATTATCTAGTTTCTTTTTGTTTAGTCTGGTTAAGTTAAACATCTATTTTATTATTAAAAAAAGCAAGAGCTTCATGTGGTCTATTTCAGGGCTACCTGTGGAACCCTGTCCTTCAGAAGTTTAGTTTAGTATTTTGGGAATTAATCCAACAGGTTTTCTGTTTTAAAACTTGTTTTTCTCTTTGTTTTCTTCTCCGGTAGCCTTGTGCTTTGTATTATTGCTTTTTAGCTTCCAGGTGTCTCCAGTGTCAGATTCTCCTGCTGCCATGGATCCTACTCCCGTCGTTTCCATTTTGCTGTGTTCCCTTCTGCCTGTTGCCTCCAGTTCAGATGTTTGTGAGTTTGTTTTAATTAAATTAAATTTAAAATGTGGATTCCAGAGACCATTCTGCCTTTCTTCTTCCTGCTTCTGGGTCCTTCACCAAAGACAGACAATTACACTCACTGACACAATTACCACTTCTGCTGTTAGTTTTAATTATTTTTGAGTCTTTTTATTGTATTAAAAATAAATTAAAATTTTTAATAAAAGGTATATATTTGTTCTTTAATTCAAATGTTAATTAATGTTTTTTTCTGTTGAGCCGGAAAATATATTTACTACAAAAGTTGTGGCATGTTCTTCTTTGTCTTTTAACTTTTGCCTTTCAAAGGTTGCCTTCTTCTCTCACACCAACTACCTTCATGTCTTCTTTTACTCCATAAATATCTTCTTTGGTCTTCCTCTAGTTCTCCTGCCTGGCAGTTTTAGACTCAACATCCTTTACCAATGTAAAGCTTACAGTTTAACTTCTTTCCAGATAATACCACACCTGAACCAAATCACTGCATGACTCTGGAATGGGGCCTAATAGGCGGTGCCATTGGAATGGTCATTGTTGCTGTGCCAGCGATTGTCATTATTTGTTTATGCAGACGTAAGTTGAATTTATTAAATACTTTCTATTAAACAGAAACAATATATTTTTGCCAGAATTACATAAAAGCGATGTAATTTGCTTTATAGGCAGGAAAATATCTAGCATTTGAAGTAGATTTGCAGCAACATCATCCTTTTAAAAATTGCAATGAAATGCATTTCTGTGTCATAATATTTTTTATGTATGACAGATAATAAGGGTAAAGTGAAAAGAGAACTTCGGAACCAGAAAAGTCAGCTTGTACAAGAACTCCAACACGTCGAGTCTGAAAGGGATGACAACAAAGCTGAACTTCAGCGCCTGGAGACCAATATAACAGACAGCGAAAGCTCTGATCACAAATCTTTGTTGTTACGACAAAAGGAAGAACTGTTAAAGTCCCAGTGGGAATTGGATCTGAAAAAGAAACATTTTCAAAGACAGCTACTGAACATAGAGAAATCACTGGAGCCTATAGAATCCAGATGTTGCGCAAGCTAAGCAAATCTTCGATATATTTGAGAGAAAAATCAAATTTAGATTTACAGCCAGATTAGTGAATCAGCAGGTGTTTTGTTGCAGAAAAGCAAAGACATGGAGCTTATTAGAATTATTGTAGAACAAATTACAGATTCTAGACTTCTAAGACAAATGACAAATACTAAATCAAATGCATCTTTAAATTTGCAATATATCATATGTATTTAAATTTCCAAGGTAAAGAATGTAGTGAGCTAAATTAACTAAACAAGTCTGAGAAAGACTGAGCAAAAGTCTAGTTGCCACTGAGCCAAGCCTGAACAAAATTTATTACATTTCTGAAGGTAGCTGACATGAATGTTAGTAATTAAAGCTTCACATTATTACACCTGTGCAATTAGGAAAGTGCAAGAAATAATTAAAAAAATATACATTTGCGTATGTAAGGCTGTTCGCTGCAAAGACAAAGATTAATGGGCTTGCTATAACTTTTTGAAAAAAACAAAACAATTTTAGCATTTTAACTTCTCTTTAAATTTCACATTTACTTTGTTATTAGTGGGTTAATCCTGCACAATCAGAGCTAACCCAAACTATGTCTTTAAGCTTATCTCGAAAAGTCCAAATACTGAATATACTATTAACCTCTTTTTCAACCTGCTTCAAACTTGTCTCTCTTTTGAGGCACCCAGATGATGTTAATGTGACAAACTTAATTTTTTAACCTGGCTGCAAAGAGCAGAACAAACTTTTAAATGCTGTGTTTCTATGTCCTTGGTAGACAGAAGCAGCCATACATGTCAAAAATGTGCAAATCTTTTTTGTAATTCTATGTTGCAAACTTGTGTTAAGGAAAGTCTTTGTTTCATGAACTAGATAAAATAAAGGCACTATAGAAATCAACACAAATAAAGTGTTTCTTTTTTTGATGATTTTGTTCCTGTGTATTCTCTATTCACAGATTATTATTGTTGGAAATTTAATCTCAATGTTGCAATATTAGAACAGTTGCAGTCAAAGGTTTATATTCATTCATCTTTGGAAAGAACATCATATTACGTTTTGCCTTAAAATGGTTTCATTAAAATTGCTTGTTTGTCAAAATTAATTGACAATCATTCCATAAAATGGAACTCATATAAAGATTCACTAAACATAGAGCAAGCATACAGTATTACAAGCCTTCATTTCTTGCAATTTTGGTGACTATGGCTTACATATAATGAAAACCCAAAATCCAGTACGACAGCTGTGGAAATCTCCTGTGTGGTAGCAGTGCCTAAGATTGCACATCAAAAGACCTCAGCTGCTACAGGCCAGTAGCACTAACATCACACCTGAAGAAGATCTTTGAGAGGCTGGTCATCAACCATCTGACCATTCAATTATGTCCATATTTTATAACTTCTGTTCCAAATTAGCACATGATGTCATAGATTAACTGGTGACTGAGATTAACAGGTTAGAATCTATGCACAACGCAGATTTGTCTAAAGGGCATATCCAGTTCAGTTCACATTTAAGTATACCAGAACAAATAACGGCAAGGTTACATGATGGAACTGGACAGTAAACACTGCATGAAAAGTGTGATTTTTGTCACTATGCGGCACTGTAGATTGTCGTGGAAGTTCAGGTTAACGGCTGTTCACGGTAATTTGCAGGCAACACCGAAAACTGCCGTGAATTGTCAGAAATTGACATGGGCCTGGCTTGGCAGTTGTCCCCCCATGACCCCCCTCCTCCTAATTCTAGGGGAGGCTTTAACATGTAAATAAAAATGCTGTGAGCTATACAAATGCAAATCAGGGTTGCAGGGGGAGTTTACCCCACGTCTCGCGTTCAACTGCCCTTCAACTCCTTGGACGCGACCCTACAACTTTCAGTCAGTCCGCAGACTGATGAGAAGAAACTGCTGATTGCTATCAGTGGACTGTCTCATATGAGTCAGTCGGTACTGAAGCAATGCCAAGAGCGTGGAAATGTTCAAGTCAGAAGTTTTGGTTGGGTCATTCATGATAAAGTAAATGAAATGGGGTTTAATGAATTAAAATAAGTCCCACTGTACCTTTCCCTGTCAGGAATCAGAGACAGAGGACCCAGTATTCAGCCAGACAAGAGAGGTTTTTAAGCAAAAGAACAGGATTTATTAATGATCAGGGACAGGCAAGGCTCAATGGTCAAAAAGGCAGTCCAAAATCCGGTACACAAAATGGCAATCCAAAAAGGCAGAAGTACAGATAAGGCTAAGGCAAAACTCACAATATCCCAAGGCCGGTCCAGGTCAGAAAAACAGGTAAGCAATCAACAGGGCTATCAGAAATAAAACGCTGGATAAGACTCACCATGTGGTTTGAATTGATCTGGCAAATTGCAGAGGTTTGTGACAGGACTATATAGGGGAGTGAGCAGGTAAACAGGAGTGAAGACTAATTACAAGTGACAGGTGGAAATAATCAAAGGAAAGGTGGTAACTGAACTGAACTGATTGGCTAGTGACTAGAGGTTGACAGGTGAGCAGATCTGATTGGCTGGTAACTGGTGTTCGGGGAGTGACAGATAAACAGATTGAGTGAGCTGGCAGACTGCAGGGAAGAGACAGAACTGAACTGGAAACATAAATAAAATCAACTTACAATAAAATCTAACCTATTCCATAAACCAAAACTAATACAGAACCTAAACCTAAGACTAAACACAACACACACAAGCTATAATAGAAACCAAACAAGAAAGAGCCCAAAACCTAAACTTATTCTAAAAACCGGAGAGTTAACTAATAAATCAAAATTAACAAACAGCTGAAACAAAACCCAAATCCTGACAGAGCCCCTCCCTTAAGGACGGATACCAGACGTCCTTAAACAAGACAAATGATAAACAAAAATAGACTAGACCGGGCGGGTGGAGGGAGGTGCAGGACGGAGGGCTAGACTAAAACAAATGTCCAAATACAAACTAAACAACCCATGACGAGTCAAGTTCTCAGGCGGGCGTCCAGGAGGACGGCCTCGGCGTGTCAGGTTCTCCGGCGGACGTCCCGAAGGACGGCCTCGGCGTGTCAGGTTCTCCGGCGGACGTCCCGAAGGACGGCCTCGGCGTGTCAGGTCCTCCTGCGGACGTCCTCGGCGTGTCAGGTTCTCCGGCGGACGTCCTCGGCGTGTCAGGTTCTCCGGCGGACGTCCTCGGCGTGTCAGGTTCTCCGGCGGACGTCCTCGGCGTGTCAGGTTCTCCGGCGGACGTCCTCGGCGTGTCAGGTTCTCCGGCGGACGTCCTCGGCGTGTCAGGTTCTCCGGCGGACGTCCTCGGCGTGTCAGGTTCTCCGGCGGACGTCCTAGGCGTGTCAGGTTCTCCGACGGACGGCCTAGGCGTGTCAGGTTCTTCGGCGGACGGCCTGGGCGTGTCAGGTTCTTCGGCGGACGGCCTGGGCGTGTCAGGTTCTCCGGCGGACGGTCTAGGCGTGTCAGGTTCTCCGGCGGACGTCCCGAAGGACGACCCCTGTAAGACGGGTAATCCGGCGGGTGTCTTGTAGGACGGCCCCGGTTGACAAAGATGTCCGGCGGCCGGTGGCGGAGCAGGTCTCTCGGAGGCCGGCGATGGAGCAGCAACCTCGGAGACCCACGGCGGACTAGCAACCTCGGAGGCCGGCGGCGGACCAGCAACCTCGGAGGCCGGCGACGGAACAGGACCTTCAGGAACCGACGCCTGGAGAGAGAAAGAGCAGAACCTGGCGCCGGACTAAAGGCTGGAGACGGCGCCGGACTATAAGCTAGAAGAGGCGCCTCGCTACGGGCTTCAGGTTCAGGAGGCGCCTGGCTACAGGCTACAGGTTCAGGAGGCGCCTGGCTACAGGCTACAGGTTCAGACGGGGCCTGGCTACAGGCTACAGGTTCAGACGGGGCCTGGCTACAGGCTACAGGTTCAGACGGGGCCTGGCTACAGGCTACAGGTTCAGACGGGGCCTGGCTACAGGCTACAGGTTCAGACGGGGCCTGGCTACAGGCTACAGGTTCAGACGGGGCCTGGCTACTGGCTTCAGGTTCAGACGGGGCCTGGCTACAGGCTACAGGTTCAGACGGGGCCTGGCTACAGGCTACAGGTTCAGACGGGGCCTGGCTACAGGCTTCAGGTTCAGACGGGGCCTGGCTACAGGCTACAGGTTCAGACGGGACCTGGCTACAGGCTACAGGTTCAGACGGGGCCTGGCTACAGGCTACAGGTTCAGACGGGGCCTGGCTACAGGCTACAGGTTCAAACGGACTCTTAGAAATCAGGAACCTCAGCAGGAGCCCCTCCAACAAAGATAGTCTGTTCAGCCACTTGGAAAAATGGCTGTCTAGCCGAAGGTGCGGGGGCAAGAGCTTTAGAAGAGACCCAGGGATCTCCAAGTCTCCATGGGGCTCTGGGAGCTTGTCTTCTCGCCGAGAAACCCGATGCTTGTCGTCTGGACGGGGGCCACGACGACGCTTGTCGTCTGGACGGGGGCCACGACGACGCTTGTCGTCTGGACGGGGGCCACGACGACGCTTGTCGTCTGGACGGGGGCCACGACGCCCAGTGTCCCGATGAGCCCCAGAGTTGCGGCCTGGTAGAGGGCTCGTCTGAACCCCCTCCTCGTGGACCAGTGGTAGACCCTCCTGGGTTCCCACGTCGCAGACTGGCGGCAGACCCTCCTGGGTTCCCACGTCGCAGGCCGGCTGCGGGCCCTCCTGGGTCCGAGCGTCTTGGGCCGGCTGCGGGCCCTCCTGGGTCCAAGCGTCTTGGGCCGGCTGCGGGCCCTCCTGGGTCCAAGCGTCTTGGGCCGGCTGCGGGCCCTCCTGGGTCCAAGCGTCTTGGGCCGGCTGCGGGCCCTCCTGGGTCCAAGCGTCTTGGGTCGGCTGCGGGCCCTCCTGGGTCCAAGCGTCTTGGGCCGGCTGCGGGCCCTCCTGGGTCCAAGCGTCTTGGGCCGGCTGCGGGCCCTCCTGGGTCCAAGCGTCTTGGGCCGGCTGCGGACCCTCCTGGGTCCAAGCGTCTTGGGCCGGCTGCGGACCCTCCTGGGTTGCAGCGTCTTGGGCCGGCTGCAGACCCTCCTGGGTTGCAGCGTCTTGGGCCGGCTGCGGAGACTGTGCTGCTTTAAAGCTGCGGGGAGACGGCACTGGAACTGAGGCTGAGGATGGGTCCTCCAGGACAGAGGCAGGAGCCGAGGCGTCGGTCGGACCCCTGGGGACAGATGTGGGTCGGCTGCACAAGAACCGTAGGGCCGATCTATAATGCCCCTCCACCTCCCTTAACTCTCTCTCCAGAGTCGGTGAGGGACTGGTTGCAAGGACCTCCCTGAGGTTCTTAATAATGGGGGCAAAAGTCCTTATTTTATTTTCCAGAGCCCGAACATAAGCGTCACAGATCGGCGACGGACCCCCCTGGGTCTCCACGTCGCAGATCGGCGACGGACCCTCCTGAGTCTTCGCCAGAGGGCCATCCAACGCCCCCTCTCGGGTCTTGGATGGAGACGGACCCTCCATAATGGATTCAGGAGCCGATGGAGGCTGAGTAAAACTGTCAGACTGACTAGCTAAAGAGACTAAGCTCCGTTTAGCAGCTCTACGGTGGCGTTTACGGGGCTGACCTGAACGGGAGCGCCGCAGACCAGCCTCTGCCTGTGGAGATGAGTCCCCGTGAATATGCGTTGGCGGCCACGCCTCCTCCATGTAAACCGGAAACTGGTCTGGGTTGAGAAAAAGATCAGGCTGGAGATCAGCAATAATATCAGCCTCAACCTCTACAAACAATCTCGGGTCAGGAAAAAACCCATGAGTGGAGTTTCTGGGTGAGTAATCCAGACTGCTGCTGCTGCTGCTGCGATAGCGTCTGGGACCGACACCAGGGGGACAGAACGCCAGTCTAGAACCTTCCAGTGAGCCTCCTTGCAACATGGCTCTGCCGGAGAGTGAGGTACAGACCGGCGGCAGGTTCATGTTAAGAAAAAAAGAAGAAGAAAAAAAAAAGAAAAATACCCCAGACTTATCTGGCGATGGGTCCGGTTTTGGGCCAGATCAATCTGTCAGGAATCAGAGACAGAGGACCCAGTATTCAGCCAGACAAGAGAGGTTTTTAAGCAAAAGAACAGGATTTATTAATGATCAGGGACAGGCAAGGCTCAATGGTCAAAAAGGCAGTCCAAAATCCGGTACACAAAATGGCAATCCAAAAAGGCAGAAGTACAGATAAGGCTAAGGCAAAACTCACAATATCCCAAGGCCGGTCCAGGTCAGAAAAACAGGTAAGCAATCAACAGGGCTATCAGAAATAAAACGCTGGATAAGACTCACCATGTGGTTTGAATTGATCTGGCAAATTGCAGAGGTTTGTGACAGGACTATATAGGGGAGTGAGCAGGTAAACAGGAGTGAAGACTAATTACAAGTGACAGGTGGAAATAATCAAAGGAAAGGTGGTAACTGAAATGAACTGATTGGCTAGTGACTAGAGGTTGACAGGTGAGCAGATCTGATTGGCTGGTAACTGGTGTTCGGGGAGTGACAGATAAACAGATTGAGTGAGCTGGCAGATTGCTGGGAAGAGACAGAACTGAACTGGAAACATAAATAAAATCAACTTACAATAAAATCTAACCTATTCCATAAACCAAAACTAATACAGAACCTAAACCTAAGACTAAACACAACACACACAAGCTATAATAGAAACCAAACAAGAAAGAGCCCAAAACCTAAACTTATTCTAAAAACCGGAGAGTTAACTAATAAATCAAAATTAACAAACAGCTGAAACAAAACCCAAATCCTGACATTCCCAGATACTCCACCATGGGTTTTTAGGGAGGTGGCCACTGATTTGGGATTATTAGAAGAAAAACAAAATAATGACATGGACAAATGCAGGGTGCAGAGTTATTTAATGGAGAGGTATAGTGAGGATTTAACTATATATATACAGATGCATCTAAACTAACTGATAAAAGAATGGGTGTTGCTTATGTCATTCCAAAATTAAACATTAAAGTTGGAAAAAGAATCAGTGATGATTTAGCAGTTTACACAGTGGAATTGATTGCTGTGTGGCTAGCTTTGCTTTGGGTGGAGGTCAATATGCCAAGGAAGGCAGTAATTGCTTCAGATTCCAGCTCAGCTTTAATCAGTATTAAAGCATTTCAGTCAAAATCAAGGCAAGACATTGTGTATGAAATACTGCAAGCTGCAAATAATCTAATAAAGTCAGGAATTAATGTAACTCTGGTATGGGTACCAGCTCATATAGGAGTAATAGAAAATGATTTAGCAGATAAAAGTGCTAAGCAAGCAGCTATACATTATAATATAGACATTGAAGTGAACTACAGCAAAGCAGAAATTAAAAGTATGGTCAAAAACATAGTTAAGGGTAAATGGCAAACATTATGGGACGGTGGGCAGACTGGAAGACAGTTCTATAACATTCAGAATAAAGTGGGGAAGAGCAGAAATACAAACAGAAGCAAGGAGGAGGAGGATGTATTTTCTAGAATGAGGTATGGACACACGTCTAAATAAAACTTTGTTAATAATGAAGAAGCATGCTGATGGCAACTGAATTCTGTGGTAGTCCAGAGACTATAGAGCATGTTATTGTACACTGTAATAAATATCAGGAAGAAAGACAAAGACTAGTCTTACAATTACAAGAACAGATGAGGCTAAACTTAGAAGAAATTCTGCAAAGAAACACAGGGGAAATGAGTTTAAACTATCTAATTGGCTTCCTGAGGAATACAGGACTAATTTAAATAATTTAGTATGATCTTTTGTTTGTTTTGTTTTGTTTTGTTTTGATTGGTTTGTTTCATTATGTTTGTTTGTTTGTTTGTTTTATTTGTTTGCAATTAGGAAAGGTTAGACTCCAGTACCACACTCCAGTCCAGTTGGTGGCGGTAATGCACCATTAAACTTAGTTGCCAACCGCCATAAAAACCGAAAGAAGAAGAAGTGGACCGTCTCGTCAGCTTAATAGTGCCGATATAAATGAGCGGTTCACTCAACTGCAGAATTCGGTAAACTCCAGGGGTCCGTTCTTCCTACGTTGCTTAAAACATCCGAGATCAAATGAGACATCCAAGATGATTTCATCCGGCTAATCATGATCTGGCTAAATGGGTTCTTCGTACACACCTGTTGTTTACGATTAGTATGGCTGGATTGAGTTATCTGAGACAACTGCGCGTTCATGCGTTTGTTTAAAAGGGGAAATGTATCGATAGTAGAAAAATTGATCAGCAACGCTGCTATTGGCTGTTCAGCATGGCCAAAGAACGCCCATAGTTTTTCTCCCAAGCAGAACAAGAGCTTTTAATGGAAGGTTATGGCGAATTTGAGTCATTAATTAAAAGACCTCAAAATCTGTTAAAGCCAGGAGAGAGGGCTGGCAAAAAGCAGCAGACAAATTAATGCGTAAATACTGTCCATGGTACATGTTTCTATCACGTTCTACAGTATGAATTTTTACTTTTTAATAATTTCATATTTACTTTGTTCTTTTATGTCAGAGCCTCCACGGGACCCACTAGAACATGGGGACAAGTAAAAGTGAAGTACAAGAATATTCTACAAAATGGTACCCTTTAATTATTATACTTTATTTTAAAAAGGCACTTGTTATGTCAAGAGATCCAAATTTCAGTGTCATTTCTTAGAGACTGGAAGTAAAGGACATGTGCAAACTGGGAATTTTAACAAAAAAAAATCTTTATCCATAAAAAATGAAAATCTTCCTTTTCCAAGTCATCCACTGTTTACACGGTCAAAAACTGTATTGCTCCGTGTCTAGATAATCCATCCATAGTTTTTTTCTAATACAATATACGGCTCGACAGGAAGCAAGCCTTTCAAAGTAAACTAAACTTCACAATAAAATGGCCTGAACAAATCTTCTTACTGAATATGATAAAAATAAAAAGCAAACTATCATAATAATAACTTAAATATTTTAGATTTATGGCTTCAACATCACTTTTTCCTCTTTAAAAGCCACTGTTAAATTGTGTGTTTGTCTGTTTATAACAGCCACCAAGAAAATCTCTCTACAATTACATTGTCGCGCTGCGCTAAAGGATCCTGTCTATTGCGCAATATGCAATTAAATCGAAAAACTCTGCAAATTATTCTTGCACCTTCCACAACAGGTTGCTGTCGTAAAAATGGGCATGGCTACGGCAGACTTCCCCATCTCCTCCGCTTATACAGCCGTGATCTAATATTGTTTACATGAAATAAGCCTGCTCTCGAGCCAGCTTAAGCTGGCGCACATGTTGCTATGACAACAAGTGCAGGAAGTCTTTCGAAGAACCAAACAATCCAAGATCATGCCAAATCGTCAACAATGAAATCCAGCTAACTGAGTTAGCGACGTACGAAGAACGGACCCCAGGTTGCTGTCCATAGAGGACAAGTTGGCGTCTCTGCAGTCGAACAACTGTGCGGGAGAGACTAACTCCAAGAAGAGAAGACGGGTGCAGAATCCCAAGCTTAGGTAAGAATATGTTCGGTGACTGCTAGCTAAGCTAAAAGTAGCCTAGCCTACAACCAAATATAAGATTAGCCTAGTAGCCTTGCAAACGAACAAACTTTATTAAAGTGTATTTTCTTTTACAGGAAGCAGTACGCCGTCTTCACAACTCGGAGACAAATTGCAGGCACTATGAACCGGAGCAAGGCGGTGACCTCCTATTTGCTCGGAGAAATATCTGCTAGTCCAGTTTTACACGATGCTGATAAAGATGATATTGTGTGTAAGTGACTTGTTTTTACTGTTTCTCATTCCTTGTTTAATGTTACTGTGACTTGCGTTTGATTTTTATTCATACCACTCTCATTTAATTGTTTTCCAGCCGAGCGGATGACGAGGTGGAACTCTGGAAGTCCGCCACCGTAGACCTCATGTCTGACGAAGAAGATGTCGTTGTTGGTGGGGTCTCTGGATGGATTGTATGGCCGCCGTCATTTCGTAGGCAGGATCTCTCTGAACTCTGTGTGAAGCTGCAGTCCCGGTTAGAGGCGACACCGAAGTACAGAGCCACGCACAGTAGGCGTCTGCACAACGGACCTGCCTCGGAAAGAACGCCGCCAGCAGTTACCTACAACCCCGAGGAGGCACACAGACAGTTCACGGACTTGTAGTTTTTGGATCCTCGCGTTGTATACAGTTGTCCGTCCGTCCTCTTCCGCTTATTCGGGGTCGGGTCGCGGGGTCAGCAGCTTCAGTAGGGAGGCCCAGACGTCCCTCTCCCCACCCACTTGGGCCAGCTCCTCCGGGGGAATCCCAAGGCGTTCCCAGGCCAGCCGGGAGACATATTCCCTCCAGCGTTTCCTGGGTCTTCCCCTGGGCCTCCTCCCGGTGGGACGTGCCCAAAACACCTCACCAGGGAGGCGTCCAGGAGGCATCCTGACCACATGCCCGAGCCACCTCAACTGGCTCCTCTCGACGTGGAGGAGCAGCGGCTCTACTCTGAGTCCTCCCCGGATGACTGAGCTCCTCACCCTATCTCTAAGGGAGAGCCCAGACACACTACGGAGAAAACTCATTTCAGCCGCTTGTATCCGGGATCTCGTTCTTTCGGTCACGACCCAAAGCTCGTGACCATAGATGAGGGTAGGAACGTAGATCGACCAGTAAATCAAAATCTCTTCACCACATCCGCCTATCGATCTCCCGCTCCATCTTCCCCTCATTCGTGAACAAGACCCGAAGATACTTGAACTCCTCCACTAGGGGCAGCACATCCTCCCCAACCCGGAGAAGGCACTCTACCCTTTTCCGGTTCAAGACCATGTTCTCGGATTTGGAGGCACTGATTCTCATCCCGGCCGCTTCGCACTCGGCTGCAAACCGCTCCAGTGAGAGCTGTAGATCACGCCCTGATGAAGCCAACAGGACCACGTCATCCGCGAATAGCAGAGACGCAATCCTAAGGCCACCAAAACGGATCCCCTCAACACCTTGGCTGCGCCTAGAAATTCTGTCCATAAAAGTTATGAACAGAATAGGTGACAAAGGGCAACCTTGGCGGAGTCCAACTCTCACCGGAAACGAGTCCGACTTACTGCGGCAATGCGGACCAGACTCTGACACTGGTCATACAGAGACCTGACAGCCCTTATTAAAGGGCCCGGTACTCCATACTCCCGGAGTACCCCCCACAGGATCCCTCGGGGGACACGGTCGAATGCCTTCTCCAGATCCACAAAGCACATGTAGACTGCTTGGGCAAACTCCCATGCCCCCTCCAGAATCCTGCTGAGGGTATAGAGCTGATCCAGTGTTCCACGGCCAGGACGAAAACCACACTGCTCTTCCTGAATCCGAGATTCGACTATCCGACGGACCCTCCTTCCAGAACCCCTGAATAGACCTTACCAGGGAGGCTTAAGAGTGTGATTCCTCTGTAGTTGGAACACACCCTCCGGCCCCCCTTTTTAAATAGGGGGACCACCACCCCAGTCTGCCAATCCAAGGGAACTGCCCCCGATGTCCACGCAATGCTGCAGAGCCGTGTTAACCAACACAGCCCAACAACATCCAGAGCCCTAAGGTACTAAGGGCGAATCTCATCCACCCCCGGGGCCTTGCCACCGAGGAGCTTTTTAACAACCTTGGCAAGCTCAGCACCAGAGATGGGAGAACCCGACCCAGAGTCATCAGGCTCTGCTTCCGCAATGGAAGATGTGTTGGTGGGATTAAGGAGGTCTTCGAAGTATTCCGCCCACCGAAACACGACGTCCCGAGTCAAGGTCAGCAGCACACCACCCCCACTGTAAACAGTGTTGGTACTGCACTGCTTCCCCCTCCTGAGATGCCGGATAGTGGACCAGA
This sequence comes from Fundulus heteroclitus, assembly GCF_011125445.2. Taxonomy (NCBI): domain Eukaryota; kingdom Metazoa; phylum Chordata; class Actinopteri; order Cyprinodontiformes; family Fundulidae; genus Fundulus; species Fundulus heteroclitus. The sequence goes on along the minus strand of NW_023396541.1, from coordinate 224,708 downwards.
ATCGCTTCGAAGCCATACGGAAGTCTTTCTCCATGGCCTCTCCGAACTCTTCCCAAGCCCGAGTTTTTGCCTCGGCGACCAGCCGAGCCGCCTGCCCCTTCGACTGCCGGTACACATCAGCTGCTTCCGGAGTCCCACAGGCCAAAAACGCCCGGCAGGACTCCTTCTTCAGCTTGACGGCTTCCCTCACCGCTGGTGTCCACCAGCGGGTTCGAGGGTTGCCGCCGCGACATGCACCGACAACCTTGCGGCCACAGCTTCGACTAGCCGCCTCAACAATAGAGGCGCGGAACATGGTCCATTCAGACTCAATGTCCCCCGCCTCCCTCGGGACGTGTTCAAAGTTCTCCCGGAGGTGGGAGTTAAAGCTCCGTCTCACAGGGGACTCTGCCAGACGTTCCCAGCAAACCCTCACAGTACGTTTGGGCCTGCCAGGTCTGACCGGCTTCCTCCCCTGCCATCGGAGCCAACTCACAACGGTCGGTGGTCGGTGGAGAGCTCCGCCCCTCTCTTCACCCGAGTGTCCAAGACATACGGCCGCAGATCAGATGAAACGACAACAAAGTTGATAATTGAACTGTGACCTAGGGTGTCCTGGTGCCAAGAGCACATATGGACACCCTTATGCTTGAACATGGTGTTTGTGATGGACAATCCATGACGAGCACAGAAGTCCAACAACAAAACACCACTCAAGTTCAGATCAGGTGGGCCATTCCTCCCAACCATGCCCCTCCAGGTCCCACTGTCATTGCCCACGTGAGCGTTGAAGTCCCCCAGCAAAACAAGGGAGTCCCCAGGAGGGGCGCTCTCCAGTACCCCTTCCAAGGACTCCAAAAAGGGTGGGTATTCTGAACTGCTGTTTGGCGCATAAGCGCAAACAACAGTCCGAACCCGTCCCCCCACACGAATGCGGAGGGAGGCCACCCTCCGCACCCACCGGGGAAAACCCCAACGTGCAGGCACCGAGATGGGGGGCAATAAGTATGCCCACCCCAGCTCGGCGCCTCTCACCATGGGCAACTCCAGAGTGGAAAAATGTCCAGCCCCTCTCGAGGAGAATGGTTCCAGAGCCAGAGCGGTGCGTCGAGGTGAGTCCGACTATCTCTAGTCGGAACCTCTCAACCTCGCGCACAAGCTCTGGCTCCTTCCCCAGCAGAGAGGTGACATTCCACGTCCCAAGAGCCAGCTTCTGCAGCCGAGGATCGGAACGCCAAGGTCCAATATATAGTATATAGTTGTGTTTGTTTTAATAAAGCTCTTTCTTTGCATAAACATCTTCCTGGCAAATGTTCATTTCCTGTATAAATTCATTCATGTCCTTGATGGTAGCCAAATAATAGTGTAGTAGCCTACATAGGATATCATGAATATACAGCATAATATGAATAAATAAATATATATATATATATATATATATATATATATATATCTATAAAGATACATTTATTGGGGATCTGCCAACCAATCAGGAGTGATTTTACTTGTTTGAAAGTAGTGGTTTCATCCAATACTGAGTAAGAACATTCAAGCCAGGCCTAGCCAGCCGCGCAGGTTCGCTGCATTCATGTGCTAATTAGGGCCATTAGTACAGATGAAATCTCTCCACATACATCATTGTCCGGTTCCGACAATTTGTGGCACTGACAAACGTCGACAAGCGCGGGTTGCAAATTGTCGTCAACTGCCGAAAATGAGGGAGATCTGCGGTAGTTTACGGGGACGAAAATCTCACTTTTCATGCAGTGAAATGCTTTTTGTGATCAGCATATCTTAGGAAAAAAAAAAAAACTCCCTAACTGTCTGTGACAATGTTGGTGGTCAAAGGGCCTGGTGGCGCTGATATATGGCAGCCTTCCTATATCAGTCTGCCCCAGGGCAGCTGTGGCTACTACCATTGCTCACAAATGTCAGGTTTTGAATGTGTGTGACTTGGTGTAAAGCGCTTTGGCTGTCAGACTAGTAAAAGCGCTGTACAAGTATAAATCATTTACCATTACCATTATTTCACAATAAAAGAGACCTACTCCATTGCTTCCATACTCCATCAAGCAGTCTAATATAAATCATGGGCTCTTACCAGATCCTAAATGTAAATCCCTGTGTTGTTCACAAAGTTGTTAAGAACACATGTAGCCTAATGAGTGCATTGAGTTGTTTGCCTTAGATCCTGTTTAGGCAAATAGACAATTAGGGAAATTAAATGTAATTATAATGCCAGAATTACCAGACAATACTGCATTGTTGTTCTGAAAATGAGATCATGCCATGGTTGTTTTGGATATTAAGATTGACAAAGCAAGAAATGTTCCTAACCTTACTGTTAAATAACACCATGGCAACACCATTATTCCCACAACCTGTAAAAGAAGCCGAAACAGCTCCACAGAATGCAGGCTTTAACTGAGCTCTGAACAGACGGTGCTGTGAGCTAATCATCCATAGCCCATTCATTAGGGGTTTTATTTTTCTGCATGAGGAGTGCATTGTGTTCGAAGTTGGGGAAATGTGTGTCTTACTGGGAGAGTTGAGAGCCCTTTGAAGAGGCAGACATGTTCCCTTTAGAGCTTATTAATGGTGTATTAGTTTCTTACCATGTCATTTTCTGATACTGACAATGTGAATGGCGTACCGCGAGCGAGTTATTTTTAGAAACGTAACGTCACGATGACGTCACATCACGTGGTACGCCGTAGGACCAGCTTGAATAGTCCGCCGCTGTTTCGCTGTAAAAGAGACGTGCGTTACCCTTGGTTTTACTCGGTAAACGACTGCTTTTTCCAAATCTAAGACCATGGTTTTTAAACATTGTTGCTATGGAGCGTGCAACAGCGACTCGAGGTACGCTGATCGGCCGCATATGAAGGATGTTTTCTTCAAGACTGCCAAGGAGAAATGTGTGCGCTGGGTACACCGGTGCGGTCGGCCTACATATGTAGCAAGCATTTTGTTGGAGGAAAGGGCCCAACCGAAGAATATCCTGACCCAATTCCAGCAACATCAAGTAGTGAACAGGTAAGAGTATTTTGGTGGCCGACATGTTAATATTGAAGCGCCTGCTACCATGATAGCATATAGGCTATCATGGTAGCAGGCGCTAACTTGATACCCTGCTACCAGGATAGCTTACTCAAAAACATTTCAAATAAGACAAACATTAAACATATACCGATCCCTGGACGGTGATTACAAACAAAAAAAACGGCCGATGACGCCATGACCGCCGCGCAGGAAAAAAAAAAACAAAGCTTACCGTTCGATCAACTCGGCCTGTTTTCCAGTCTTTTTAAACCCTCGACACTCAAGCCATCGTTTGAGCTGAACGTTGGTGTGTTCTTGGACAGTTCGACCAGTAATCCGTGCGCCTGGAACATCGTCTTGGGAAAGTTTAACGGCTGCAAAGTCGGTCATATCGCTGGTTCTGTTGCGCGTGTATTGCTGGTTGCTACGGGCGTTCTCTACCTGTATGTCCTTCCTAAGCGGCAAAAGGGGCGTTGCTCTTGAGTCGGTGACGTCACGTGCGCGGTACGCTATTGACAGCTCACCGGAAAAGCTAAGACAAAGCGGAAGTTCCACTGTCAAAAAAGTAGGCGGGGCTGAATGAGGTGGATAAGGAGGGGAAACCTCCTGGTAAACCTCCTTGAGCTTTCCCAGGAGAGATGTGTGATCAAAAAATAAATTGTGGTGGATTACTCCTTAACAATATCCAAGACAATCTTGTATACACAGTTATAGAAATATTGTTTGTATTTGTTTTGTATTTATGGTTTATTTATAATGATGTATTTCTTTATTGTCTACCACTTCTGGCAGACAGTCAAATGTCAATGTTGCAAACAGGAAGGGGGGGGGGGCTCAGGCAACGCTCACGACGCCTTTCCTTCTTGCTGGCCTTTCTGGGCTGGTTTAATCAAAACGGGTAAGGCAGGGCAAATTTATTTATGAAGCACTTTTCAGTAATAATTCAAAGCGCTGTACATTTACAAAATAAAAAACAAAGGGAAAAAAAGCATTGTAGAGACAGAGGGAAAACATTACAGAAGCACATTGCTTCGGAATAGCAGCAGCAGGTCAGATACAGTATAAGATAAGTTGTACTACAACCTTCAAAATAAACATTTAAAGGCAACTCTAAACAAATAAGTTTTTAACGTTGATTTAAAGGAACTCAGGGTTTCAGCACTTTTAAAGTCATCTGGGAGTTTGTTCTAAATAAGTGAGGCATAAAAAGTCAATGCTGCTTTTTCATGTTTGGTTTTGCCTATGTTCCTTTAAATCATGATTAAAAACACATGTTTAGGATTGCCTTTGACTGTTCTACTTAAAATGTTTTACTGAAACATCATTAATTCAAATTTTACTGCAACTGTTTTTAATATTTGATTTTAATTTCCATTTTCCCATGTTTTTATTTTTGTTTAAATTTTCGACATTTTATTCCAACTAGCTTTTATTCTGTTTTTATTTTCCTATATGTTAATCATGTAAAGCACTTTGCATTGTCTTTGTACTAAAATGTGCTATACAAATAAATTTGCCTTGGATATGAAGAGCAGGCTGGAGCCAGAAGACCTTAATGGTCTGGAGGGTTGATGTACTGATAACAAGTCTGTGATGTATTTAGGTGCTAAGCCATTCAGGGATTTATAGACTAACTGTTACATGCCTGCAGGCTGTTTCTCATTCCCCTCCCCCTTTGTCTCTTCACAGGTACTGGGGAAAGCTGGTGTCAATCTCCCTTGATTGATTCTCACCAACCATGGGCCAATCAGCATCCAGGGAGGCCTTATTTAAGCAGCCCAGCTGGGGAGAGCTAGAGATCCAACTTACTTTGTTACCTGACACTTGTGTTGTTGCTTTTTGTGTGAAGGTTTGTGGTGGGAGTTAGAGGGTGAGGTAAGTTTGGGGTACCCTGTACATTTCATCACGTAGGTGTTTGTTTTTCTGTTAGATACACTAGGCAAGTAGGTGGGTGCCACCCATGTAAAGTTTTGGTGGAAACTTTTGTTAGATTAGACAGGCAGGGTTTTTGTTTTCTTGTTTCTTTAGCCCAGATGGTAGTTAGGCCCTGTTTTGTTTTATTATTTTCTTTGATTTGGCACCACCTAACCACCCCTTTCTCCCCCACAGTTTGTGTGAGCCTTCTCGGGATTTTTGTCATCAATAAATCCCTCCTTTTTACAACATTCACGTGGACTCTGTCAAATTGTTGTGGTTGTCGTGTTACTCCCCTCCTCACAAAAAGGGGGGGGCCATAACACTAACAGAAGTATTTTAAAGTCTATTATCTGAGATACAGGGAGCCAGTGGAAGGACTTTAGAACTGGGGTGATGTGCTCTACTTTCTTGGTCTTAGTGAGGACGCTGGCAGCAGTGTTCTGGATCAGCTGCTACAAGATAAATGCAGGGATTAGTTTTTCCAGATCATGCTAAGGCATTAGTCCTTTAATCCTGGAAATGTTTTTCAGGTGATAGAAAGCTGACCTTGTAATTGTCTTTAGATGTTTTTGGAGGTTCATGTCAGAGTCTCTCACTACACCCAGGTTTCGGCCTGGTCAGTGGTTAATAGCCGGTAACTAGTCCTCTATTGGTTCCAAAATTATTACTTCAGTTTAGATTTTATGCAATTGAAGAAAGTTTTGGAACATCCATGCATTGATTTCTTTAAGCATTTACTCATTGTTCGAATGGGTTCATAGTCACCTGGTGACATGGTGATGTAGAGCTGTGTGTCGTCTTCATAGTTGTTGTAACTGATGTTATTTTTTATGGTCTAAGCCAGAGGGAGCATGTAGATATTAAATAGGAAGAGACTCAGGATGTTACCCATGGGGAACCCTGCCTGTTATTTTTTTCACCTCTTATGTAAAGATACATACTGAAACAAAAAGGTCCCTGTCCTTTGAGTAGGATTTAAACCAGTCAAGTGCTGTACCAGAAAGGCTGACCCAGTTTTCCAGGTGCTCTGACACAATTGAGTGATCAGCAGTACTGAATGCTGCACTGAGGTCCAATAATACCAGCATTGTGGTTCTTCTATATCCTACATTTATAGATATGTCAGTAAACACCTTTACAAGGACGGTCTCTTTACTGTGGTGAGCACGGAATCTTGAAAGAAAAATATCGAATTGGCCGGCCATGGTTAAAAAGATGTTTAATTACCTAAAATATTGCAGCTATGGTCACCCCAAAGGGGCAACAGGCTTCTCTTCCCCCCTCACTGTTTAATCTATTTATTTAACCACTAGCAGCAACAATTAAATAAACTGATGATATTAAATGTACAAAACGCATGAATATAGAGCAGAAATTTAGTCTGTATGCAGATGATATCTTCATTTATCTCCAGCACTCAAACATCTATCTCTCTCAACTAATTAGATTACTAGAATCTTTCCCAAAAGTCGCAGATTACAAATTGGTCAAAATCTACAGTACAGCCAATTATCTGTTAGTTACAGAACCCCCTAGATTTACAACTACAGTCAGTGAGTTTTAAATATGTGGGTATTACTGTAGTGTCTAAATTGGTGGATTTAACAAAACTTAACCACATCCCTCTTTTAAAGAAGATAGAATATGTTGGCAGATGGAAATCTCTACCAATTTCATTTATTCAAATGATGGTTTTACCTAGAATTAATTACTCTATCTCAAAGATCTCAAATAAAACATCAGCAAGGGGGACTCAAACCCCGTCTGTATTAATTCACGGGACTTCAACCCCTGTCTTTCCGTCTCCTTCACCTGACAGAACCAGCTAAGACCATGGATGGATATTCATTACTTTATTATTTCAGGAATTACTTGAAAACAGTTTATCACCTGGGTTAAGGTCCATTCATACCCTACGTTTGGCCTACACATCTGTATTTTTGTCCCTACGTTCTATCCGTTGACTCCTTAATACCTCCGTCCGTCTTTTATGTTGAGGTGTGCAATAACCAATATTTTCCTCTAGGTGGCAGAAATGTAGGAGCTCAGCCACACCAGGCGTTGTAAAATTGGAGGGCCTGCTGCAGACATCCCGTTTTCTCCATCGCAACTTTTTTTTATTATTTATTTTGCTATGAGCGCGCACATAGCGCTCCCTAATTGCAGTCCACTTGGATTTTATGACATCCCCTGTCATGCCCAGAGCATCCTCGATTTCTTGAAAACTATTTAGAACTTTTTGTTTGTCCCTGTGCCCAAGACACGACACATCATATGTGTGTGGGTAGTTGCGGACAAGCTCAGCAAGTCATTCATTGAATCCCGCCATTGTTTAAAGCCCAGAATTATAATCTTCTTTGTGATTTTGTTGACATTTTGTACTACAAACTCAATAGCGCCCCCACCTTTTCCGGTAGTATTGCTCCATATTGATCCGTTTCGTCCGTAATCGTAAGCTCCCAATTTTCGTGTCAAAATACGGACGAAATCGACGATTAGAACGTATAAAACACGCCACACGTATCAGCATCCGTCTTTTACGTTAGTTATAAATGGGCCTTTATTCTGGGTTTCCCCTTCAGTGAATTCAGGTGACTGTCAATGCAGGAGGCGAGATGCAGGCTCCCCCAGTTTTTAAAAGTCCGGTGGGCTGAAGATAAGTGTCTTCAGGCTGGCCAAGCCACCTGTCTCTCATCTCCTCACAGATCAGTGTGCTGAAACCTTTTCATGATACCAAATTGTCATGGAAAAAGTGATTATCAAAGGAGTAAGATACTGTTTTATAAGAGAATTAGGGAAAATCTGTTTTCTTGGTCTGTCTGTTGGTTTATTTTGATGGAAAGCAGAACAGAATTCTGAGACACGTTCACACACATGATGTGACCGACATGTAGAATGTGTGCCCAGTAAGAAAAGGAGGAGCCTGTCATGGAGAAACAAACCCCTCTGTGAAAGTTAACACCTCCATCCTGGCCCCTAACCTTTAACCCCTCCTAAAGGTCTAGCGAGGACTCATCTCCCCCATTCCACTCTAAATCACTACCCCAACCCCCCCCCCCCCATTTTGACACACGGATAGAGATAATAAAGTTCTAAGTATGCTTTAAGATCATGCATGCACACATTGATAAACTGAACTCTGATTAAGATTACACTTCTGTAACACAGGCTGCAGGGTAGACCATAAATGCCACTGATTTGCACAATGGTTACACTCAGAAACAGAGAAAGAAAATTTTCCATCTCACAGCATGGTGGGAGTCATCACTTACCCCATGCAGCGGTACACCCACCTGGAATAATCCTAACATGTTACAAAAATAATATGATAAGCTTTCCTTACTGGAAAAGTAAAGGTATTGAATGCCTGGAACATATATTTGAAGGAACTGAGTTTATCACATTGGATAGATTAAATATACAATAATGTATTGACAAAAGAAATCAACAAATTAAATCTATGATAAAAAAATACATTTAAGATCATTAAAGGTGGTTTACAAATTCCAATATTGTATCAGAATTTCTGGATCTAAAGCCCCCCAAAACTACTGTCTAAATTATACAGAACTGAAATGGGAAGATGATTTATCAGTCAGCTTTGAACAAAACACCTGGTCTCAGAAATGTAGGAGATACCTGTTGTAGGAGATACCACCTGTTGCTATGACTTTCTGTCATAGCAACATATTGCTCGCGAGCAGGCTTAATTCAACAGAATTAGATTGCAGCTTTATATGCGAAGAAGATAGGCAAGTCTGTCATAACCATGTCCATTTTTACAATAGCAACGTGCTGCGGAGAGCAACAATAATTCGCAGAGCTTTTACAATTAATCGCGTATTGCGAGATAGATAGGATCCTTTAGCGCAGCACGACAGTGAAATTGTAAAGAGATATCATTTTCTCGTGAGGCTGTTACTTACATAATTAATTTGTTGGAACCACACATTAAGTGTTGAACACGGAGGAGTCGGGCTTTGACAACTGCACAGACTGTGTGCATTGCCCTCAGATTCTTTGTGAGTGGCACTTTCCTTTACACTATTGCAGATGCAGAGAACTTAGTGAAAAGTTCTGTCTGTCGTGCCATTCGCAAATCACATTCCCTAATGTGATTGGTGCCATAGACTGCGCACACATCCCCATCAACGCCACACCAGGCCCAAATGAAGGAGATTTTATGGACCGAAAGGGGGTTCACAGTTAAATGTGCAGGTAAGTTACTATACAATTTATAATATTCCAGATTAGCAATATATTACATTAAAAAAAGGAATGGAATCAAAAAGTATGCTGTTCACTAACTAAAATATCTTAGATGGTGTCTGACTCTAGGTATCATATCGCAATGATTCTGTTCTGTCTCTCTTCGAGGTCAGTCATGTTTTTCTCTCCTCTCCAGCTTTTACCCCCTTCTCCTGCTTCTGCTCCTATGTCTTGTCTTTCTAAGCACTTCATATTAACTGAACTCTGAAAAACATGGATCCTGTAAGCTGGTCTCCCAATGCTATTGATCCATTTTTTTTCGATGGGTAGGCAATGAAAGGGGGACCCGTCCAATCCTGATTTGACTCATTTTGTGCGATACACCCTATATTCTTGGATGGAAACGGTGTGTCTTTCGACTTTGTCATTCCTGGACATTTGAAATCTTGGCATGCTTGGATTCAGGATACTTGGATTTCTACTTATTGGATCTGGTGGATTTTAGATCTATCAGCAAATACAGCGGATGTCGGTAGCCATTTGGCCTTGATCAGGCTGCCGGCTGCATATGACGCGCTCACTAAGGCGGTGAACGGACAGCTCTGGAAGGTGAAAAAGAGCGACGCCAAAAAGCTGGATGTGCTGATACGCAGACTGGCTTCGGTGGTTGAACTCAAGGGGGTGAAGGGATAAAATCTGGAAACTAAATGTGGAAAAGCCCAACAATTTGGAAAATTGGATTTCACCATTTAGAGCCAGGAAAAAGACTGACAGGAAAGTCGGTGCAGCTTGTCTCATAACTAGGGCTGGGCAAGTTAACGCGTTAATTTCGCGTTAACTCATTAGACTATTAACGGCGATATTTTCTTTAACGCGTGTTAACGCATGTTGCTCACATGCTTTTATTTTGTGAAGGTCTGTTGCTGCGGTGTAGGGGTTTGAATCAGAACAGTAAGTGGCGATAATGCGCCAATAACCTCGCTGTCAGCCAAACCTCGGATTCAGAGTAAGAAAGGTGCTGGCCGTAAAAAAACAAAGCCGACATGCGGAAGGCGGTGTTTCCCGCAGGAATAGCGTACCGCGCACGTGACGTCCCCGTCTCAAGAGCAACGCCCCTTTTGCCGCTTAGGTAGGACATACAGGTAGAGAACGCCCGTAGCAACCAGCTATTACACGCGCAACAGAACCAGCGATATGATCGACTGTACAGCCGTTAAACTTTCCCAAGACGATGTCCCAGGCGCACGGATTACTGGTCGAACTGTCCAAGAAAACACCAACCTTCAGCTCAAACGATGGCTTGAGTGTCGAGGGCTAAAAAAAACAGAAAACGGGCCGAGTTGATCGAACGGTAAGCTTTGCTTTTTTTTTCCTGCGCGGCAGTCATGGCGTCATCGGCCGTTTTTTTGTTTGTAATCACCGTCCAGGGATCGGTATATGTTTAATGTTTGTCTTATTTGAAATGTTTTTGAGTAAGCTATCCTGGTAGCAGGGTAACATGTTAGCGCCTGCTACCATGATAGCCTATATGCTATCATGGTAGCAGGCGCTTCAATATTAACATGTCGGCCACCAAAATACTCTTACCTGTTCACTACTTGATGTCGCTGGAATTGGGTCAGGATGTTCTTCGGTTGGGCCCTTTCCTCCGACAAAATGCTTGCTACATATGTACTTGAATTTGGTAACTTTTTCCGGGTTGAACTGTTGTGTAGGCTGACCGCACCGGTGAACCCAGCGCACACATTTCTCCTTGGCAGTCTTGAAGAAAACATCCTTCATATGCGGCCGATCAGCGTACCTCGAGTCGCTGTTGCCCGTTCCATAGCAACAATGTTTAAAAACCATGGTTTTAGATTTGGAAAAAGCAGTCATTTACCGAGTAAAACCAAGGGTAACGCACGTCTCTTTTACAGCGAAACAGCGACAGACTATGCAAGCTTGCCCTACTGCGTACCACGTGATGTGACGTTACGTTTCTAAAAATAGCTCGCTCGCGGTTCGCTATTTGCTTAGGCGAGGCGGTGAGTTGGCGAACGGAACAAGTTTTGTGCGGAGCGGAGCGGGGGGGGGGGGGTCTGCTTAGACGCCGTCGGTGAAGTCGCTTCGCGTTTCAAAGTATCCATGTGTTTTTCCCTGTTTTTCCTTGCCATTCACTATATGCACGCGAGAAAGCAACAACAAAAAGCCGCGTGTCAACGTCAAATAAACGCAAGCATATCGAGTTAGCAAGCATTTCAGTTTAAAGTTCTTCCAGCATCGAATATGACAGAAACAAGTTAGTTGTAACCACTGCCAAGTTGAACTTTGGTATTGAACATAAAATGGTAATGCTGCTCCCTGCTGTTACCTCAGAAATTGCCTGTTTTTGGTAGATTTTTTCCCCATAAAGAGAATTCCCTGTCAGTGGCAATAAGCTTTAATTTATTATTATTGCTATTTTTTGTTTTACATGTTTAAGTTGAGCTTTACACTAAATATGTGTTACTGATAAGTGCTACAAATGTTACAACACTTTTGTTCATATGGCAGCAGAACATTAAAATAAAAGTGCTCTTTACACTACTTTTGAATTCATTCTTGGAGTTTGTAAATACAATGCGATTAATCGCAATTAAATATTTTAATCGTTGCCCAGCCCTACTTATAACAAATAACATATTTGGTGTATGCCCTCCCTATCTCTACTCCTGGATTGTTATGGTGGAGAGTGATCAGAACTCTACCCTGCTACCCCCTCCCTCGCTGACACCTGTGGATGCTTTCTGAACTGTTGGCCGGCTAATAACATCAAGGAAAATGGGCTCTGGAGAGTGTTCACGGAAATATAAACACATTCACCCAAACAGACACACATAACTGATGCTCATATAAACTGATGAACTTACACGCGACTAGTCTCAAATGTTTACCTTCTGCTATATGCGTCTCGTCTTATTTGTGCTTTTTGTGCAAGAGGTTTTTGATATCTCAAACTGTATCCTGTTATAGGATAAAGTATGAGTTATGTTTTTTTCCCCTCCTACCTTCATTTTTTTGTGACCTCTATCTTTTCACAGACTAATGGCGGCGCCCTGTGGGCACCGTGTAAGGCGGTTCCTTGGCAACAAGGCCTCAGTAAATCGTCTCCCCCTGAAATGTTTGTTTATGTTATGGCGAGTGTACTGAAACAACAGTTTCCCTCTGGGATTATTACAGTTTTTCTCAAATGCTAAAACACAAAAGCCAATCCTCTAAACCAAATGACCAGTTGTCTAAACACATTTACTAAATCTAGCCATCATTTTCCAATATCATAAACACATTTCACATGAAGACACAATTCACAAAACACAATCCTCCATTCACATAAATCTTAACACATTTTTCCTTGCTAAAACACAAGTTGCAAAAGAACTCTGCTCATATTCTCAAATGAAAGCTCATGTGATGCAAAATGCTTGCCACAGTCAGCAATATTTGAACAAAATGAACACACCTGGCGTCATTCATTACACACAACGACTCAAAATTGAAAACACCTGTTGCTAATGCTGTGACCACATGTATAAAAGCAAGTTCAGAGTGCACAGTTTGCTGAAGATTCCAAACAAACACAATGGATGAAGGCAGAGTCAGGGGAAGAGGTAATTGCATCAGAGGAGGAAGAGGAGCAGGCCAGGGAGGAAGAGGAGCAGGCCAGGGAGGAAGAGGAGCAGGCCAACAAGGGAGAGAAGGTCCAGGAGGGAGAGCAAGACAACCTCGTACCATCATTACGGACGAGATGCGAGCAACAGTCATTGACCATGTCATTGTCCATGGCATGACAATGGCTGAAGCAGGACTAAGAGTCCGTCCAAACCTGAGTAGGTTCACCGTGGCCACCATTATCAGGGCATTCAGACAACACAACAGGTATTGTACTCTATTGCTTTCTTTGTCACAATACAATTTTACAAGCCTGTGAAAGTGTTCTATTACAGTAGTTTCAAATCAGTTGTCACTGTATTGTAAAACATGTCAATTGACGACACGTTTCTTTCTTTAGAGTTGAAAGAATGCCACATAGAGGTGGGCGGGTTGCCATATTTACAGCGGCACAAGAAACCCCCATTGTGGATATGGTTCGTGAGAACAACCTCATCAGACTCCGGGAGATCAGAGACAAAGTCATTGACGATAATGTGAACTTTGAGGGCATTGATCATGTCAGCTTGGCCACAATAGACCGAGTTCTCCGGCGCCAAAAGATGCGGATGAAACAAGTCTATAGGGTTCCCTTTGAGCGAAACTCTGCACGACACAAAGACCTACGTTACGAGTATGTGCAAGTAAGTATACATCCATGTTCACAGTACAGTTAGTAAACATACTGTGTTGCTCAGTGGCCTACATTACTTCTGGACAATACAGTAATATGCTACCTGATTGACTGTTGTTCTGAACACCTGTGCACTTTCACATTTTCACAGAGGATATTACAGTTGGACGCGGTGGCCAGACCTCATGAGTACCTCTTCCTGGATGAGGCTGGCTTCAATCTGCACAAACGAAGGCAAAGAGGCCGTATTACGTATCATTGGCCAAAGAGCCATCACTGAGGTTCCTGGCCAACGGGGGGGGGTGTAATATTACTCTTTGTGCGGCTATGGGTTTGGAGGGGCTTGTCCACCGGCAGGCTGTCCTTGGGTCTTACAACACCCAACGTCTCCTAACCTTCCTAGAGGAGCTAAAAGATATCCTCCTGGACCACCAACAACACCATCCTGGGCCCGAACATCCCATTTATGTGATCATTTGGGACAATGTACGCTTCCACACAACATACCAAATCAGTGAGTGGTTCACCACCAACAGTAACCACTTTTTACTGTAAACGTCTGTCTGCCACCCTACTCCCCTTTCCTGAACCCTATAGAGGAGTTCTTCTCATCGTGGAGATGGAAGGTTTATGACAGACGACCATACACTAGAGAAAACCTCCTAAGGGCAATGGAGCTGGCATGTGTTGACATCCCAGTGGAGAACTTCCAAGGGTGGATGCGCCATTCCAGGGCGTTTTTCCCACGGTGCCTGGCAAGAGACAATATAGCCTGTGATGTGGATGAGGTGATGTGACCTGATGCAGCTCAGCGACATGATGCCGCACAGTGATTGTGGTGTAAATACTGTAAAATGAATAAAAAAAACTTCACACCCTCATCATGTTTTCAAGAGTACTGTTGTGTGCAATAGATTCTGCTTTTGCAGTGAGTTGTGTTACAGTAGTGTACAGAATTTACTATAGATTTATACCCTTCATATGAAACTCACAAATCTAAATGCCCAATCCTCTGCAGAACTCTAAGAAGATCCAGAATTGTAAAGTTTCTAAAATATGCATTGGCAGTAAAGAAACAATGAACCTTCTCACAAATTGAGCATTGTGTTTTCAATTGTTTTGCTGTAGTGTGTAATGATGTGTATAGTGTTTACATTTTTGAAAGCTTCGAGCTGCTCTTTGGGTGTGAAAGTTTTAGTTTTGAAGGGAGAAGGTGTGGTTGTGTTTATGTAGCTTTAGAAAAGGGTGTTGTGTTTAGACATTGGAGAACATGGACGAAACGTTTGTGAAATGTGTTTTAGCATTTGAGAAAAACTGTAAAGTATTTCTGATTCTGATTCAAATGTGGAGGCAAAAACACCTAACCTGACTCTCGCCAGATGCATTTCGTTTCGCTTAGCTCCACTCATCCATCTGAAACAGATCCATAAGAATGGCGTTTCAGAAAGCTGGGCCTTATCAGAAATCCTTGCATATGATTGGATAAGCCACTTGTCTCTTTATCAACATGCTATTTCAACCACTCACACCGAAGCCAACCCGTGACGCTGTGAGAGCGACGCAGGAAAAAAAACGGGATCGACACGGGTCGGAGTGGATCCCGGGCCGACCGCGTCGAGGACTAAAAGCGTCCCAACATGGTTCGCGCTAACCGCTCCGCCAA
This sequence comes from Fundulus heteroclitus, assembly GCF_011125445.2. Classification (NCBI taxonomy): domain Eukaryota; kingdom Metazoa; phylum Chordata; class Actinopteri; order Cyprinodontiformes; family Fundulidae; genus Fundulus; species Fundulus heteroclitus. The sequence continues at coordinate 209,598 of NW_023396541.1, read as the reverse complement.
GGGCACGCCGCGAAATCAAAGCTTGCCGAATCCGGTCGGGAGACAGACAAAAACATTGTTTCCACCAACAAAAGCCTTCAGAGCCGTTCTCTGATGTTCTTTTAATGAAACAATATTTGGTAGGTTGGAAAACACGGAAGAAATTGTCATGATTTGAGGCAGTTTCCTGACCCACATGCAGAATCACTCAGAACACAGATTAGTGAAAAAGGTTTATTTACAACAAAAAGTTAGTTGACCACTGAGGTCAGCTTGGCAGCTGAGTCCACTGTGAGGTCCTCTACGGGGAAGAGAGATGAGTTATTTGTCTGTCAGAAAGGCAGGAGTCTAAATCACAGGAGGAGTGACTTACTCTTCAGTGGCAGGTGAGAGCAGGGAAGGGTGTTAGGGTTCAGTTCAGGTGGATATAGTTCAGAGTCCAGAGGGAGTTCCTGTTAGGTTGTTTCCTGAAAGTGAAAGCGACACACTGGAGAGCGAGCAGGCAAGCTAGTTGACTGAGGATCTTCAAGCAGCACACAAGTCTTCAAACCAAAATTGCCAACGGTGAAGGATCATCCAAAAAAGTCTGAAAACACAGGGACAAAATAGCCTTGAGAGCTAGAGCCAAAAGACCAAAGCACAAACTATTAATAATATATCCGGCGAGGAGTGAAGATCCTGCTGCCTCTTTTAAACCCCAGTCAGCCTGATCAGGTGATTTGCTCCAGGTGTGCAGAACCCAGAGCTGGCAGGAACTCACCAGCAGAGATCTTCTCTAAAAACAGGAACTCTCACTCACACAAGGAACCATACACAGAATCCTAACAGAAACAGCAGCATTAATGTTAACGCTTGCTTCCTCGATGCGAGCTGCCATTGTTGTCTGAATTAAAACAGTCTCACGGTCTCTTCTCCACTACGTCACATATATGAAACTCCAGCCCTGCGTCCTGATTGGCTGGACACTAAAATTGGTTGAAGAAATCACTCTCTATGGGAGAGGTCCCAGATGGATGTGAGTGAAGCTAGGTGGAGCTAAGCGGAACGAAATGCATCTGGCGAGAGTCAGGTTAAAAATGGCCAGGATCAATGCATGACTCAAAGATTTTCATAGAGTCACATTTATGTACATTATTTGAACGTGGTAAGGGAACAAATGTCAGGTTTACAGTATTAAACACACTTATGCTGAGCCTAACAAAACTGCATTTTCCATTATAGAGAGAATTTTGACAGGCTCCTGCTTGGAGACAGGGGCTATGCCTGCAGGCAGTATTTTATGACGCCCTTCCCAGACCCAAACGGACCACAAACCTGTTTCAATGCAGCTCTAGCCAGGACAAGGGCACGCAATGAGATGACCTTTGGGCAACTAAAGGAAATATATTAGTGTCTGAAAAGTCTGAGGGTTGCACCTGACAGGGCCTGTGACATTATTGTTGCATGTGCTATATTGCATAACATTGCAACTATCAGAAAGGAGAGAATCCCTGTGGTGGGGGTGCAGCCTGATGATGATGACCTCCAGCCAGTGCACTTGGACCAACCTAGTGGCAGAGCTGCACGGGACAGAATTGTGGAACACCATTTTTGAATATTTTTATATTGAATATAAGACAAATATGCTTAGTTCCTGTCATTTTATTTAAACAATTCTTTATAAAGAAAAGCCAGCAAGTCATCCTTTGCCTGCAATAAGAAATACTTATGTAAAGTCAGCAATACTACTGTGTGTCAAATGGTGTATTAGGAGTTACTCTGAAGGTCCTTTTGAAGCAACCTTGACCTCTAGCGCAATTTTTCATTAACTCATAGCAACATATTTTATATTAACTAAAAGTGTAGAAGTTTTCACTTTCACAAATGGTTGAAATGACTGTACCAGCCATTTGGATTACACTTCATTTAATGCAGCAACAAATAATGCTACAGTGTACTAAGAGATTTGAAAGCTCATTTAGCCTACCAGTAATGAAGGTGTTGCTGCTACTGGGTCCTGGCTTTGGGTCTGAGGGATGCCTCCACAACGGTTTGGATTTCATTTAACCCAAGGGCCAGCTCCTCTGCTGGGGTATAGTGTGGTGGTGCAGGACCTCCACCAGCCTTTTTCTTGGTGGCTGTTATAAACAGACAAACACATCATTTAACAGTGGCTTTTAAAAAAGAGGAAGAAGTTGCTTTTTAAAATAAAGTGTAATAATTAAAAGCTACCATTTTGTAGAATATTCTTTTATTTCACTTTTACTTGTCCCCATCTTCTAGTGGGTCCTGTGGAGGCTCTGACATAAAAGAACAAAGTAAATATGAAATTATTAAAATGCAAAAAATACAGGTTCTTTTTACTCTTGTTGCATGAGACATGTTTCACCCTTTCTTTTTCGTTTATGATTAGTATGGCTGGATTGAGTTATCTGAGATAACTGCGCGTTCATGCATTTGTTTAAAAGGGGAAATGTATCGATAGTAGAAACAATGATCAGCAACGCTGCTATTGGCTGTTCAGCATGGCCAAAGAACGCCCACAGTTTTTCTCCCAAGCAGAACAAGAGCTTTTAATGGAAGGTTATGATGAATTTGAGTCATTAATTAAAACGACAGGGAACACCTCAAAGTCTGCTAAAGCCATGAGAGAGGGCTGTCAAAAAGTAGCGGACAAATTAATGTGTAAATACTGTCCATGGTAGATGTTTCAATCACTTTCTACAGTATGTATTTTTGCATTTTAATAATTTGATATTTACTTTGTTCTTTTATGTCAGAGGCTCCACGGGACCCACTAGAACATGGGGACAAGTAAAAGTGAAATACAAGAATATTCTACAAAATGGTAGCCTTTAATTGTTATACTTTATTTTAAAAAGCAACTTCTTTCTCTTTTTTAAAAGCCACTGTTAAATGATGTGTTTGTCTGTGTTCAGCCACCAAGAAAAAGGCTGAAAAAAAACAGGTTATTTTTACTCTTGTTGCATGAGGCATGTTTCACCCTTTCTTTTTCTTTCACAAAATGACACGTAGTGCCATCCGTTCCCTATATAAACGGCATCTTCAACAAAAAAAAGAGTATTTTGACCTGAAAAAAAAAACACAAATTAAGAGGAGAAATTGAACTCCACAACTTGAAAAAGAGAAAAATTGCACTAGAGATCGAGTTGATTCAAAAGGACGTTAAGAGTAAGTTCTAATACACCATTTGACAGTAGTATTGCTGACTTTACATAACTCTCTTATTGCAGACAAAAGATGACTTGCTGGCTTTTCTTTATAAATATTTTTTTAAATAAAACGACAGGAACTAAGCATTATTTGTTTCGTCTTTTATAAAACATTAAAAAATTCTGTCCCGTCCTCTGCCACTAGGTGGTCCAAGTGCACTGGCTGGACAGACTTCACTATCTCCTCCGCTTATAAAGCTGCGATCTAATCCTGTTTACATGAAATAAACCTGCTCGCGAGCAGGTTTAAGTTTGCGCACATGTTGCTATGACAACAAGTGCAGGATGAGTTTCGAAGAACCAAACGATCCAAGATCATGCCAAATCGTCAACAATCAAATCCAGCTAACTGAGTTAGCAAAGTACGAAGAACGGACCCCTGGTCGCGTGACTATCAAGTTTCTCCCCAGCGGGGAAAAAAAAGGCTTATGCCCTAAAACTTTATGTAGAAAAGTCTACATTAAAAGACAAGTGCTGTGTTTATATGCCTCTGATGGCATTTCTATCCAGAAGTATGCAAATTATTTTCATTGCCAAAGATTTTAGTCCGTTTTCAGAAAGATGTGACATGATTATGCTTTCTGTCACTGACTTGCATCAGCATTGTGGTACATAATCAAAAGTTAAGTAAAACGTCTGCAGTCATATGCATTTTGATGACATCTCTAGTGAAACGTATGCATAAAATAGGTCTATTTATAATATTCATTCAGGGAAGGTACACAATCTTTCATTTGTTAGTTTAGCTGAAGATTTCTGTGCATTCTCAGACAGACATGAGAATATTATATTGCTATGGTGACATCAGCCTGCAATCTACATAACTGACGTAAGACACATACATAAAAAAACAACATTTAAAGAATAAAATCCGCAGTTATGTCAATTTTGATGAAATAGCTAGCAAAGGTAGGCCTATTCATAATATATTTAATATATTAACAAACTTTGTTCAGGAAAGGTAGACAATATTCAATTTTTTTACTTAGGCTTTAATGCTGCTGTTGTTGTTAGTTCCAATTCATTAACAAAATAAACATCAAACTGTTTTCTAAAGATTTAACAGTATTTTTTGCAATGCCATTATAAAACAAACTTATTAACCACGTTCTTATTCTTAAAGGACGAATAAGCAACAATGCATTATATTAGATAGAAATATTGCTGACAACCCAGGGTCCAGACCAGGAAGCAGAGCCGTAGTTTAACACACCTCTCTGCAGCTTCTGTACTGTTACCCACCCATTACCCTATTGAGACGGTGTCTTTCCCACGGCCAAAACTTAACAGATCAAAAACTGATCTAAAAGGAACAAATCATAAAAACCTAATAAAAATCAATATGGTTCACCTTGAACCTAAAAATAAAATAATAAAATGTGGTCTATTAAATATAAGGTCTCTCCCTCCAAAGACTTTGTTAGTTAATGAATTGATTTCTGATAATCAGATTGATTTGTTTTGTCTCACAGAAACCTGGCTACAAGAGGACTACGTTAGTATAAATGAGTCAACCCCCTCCAGTTATTCAAATTTCCACATTCCCAGATCTGTGGGAAGAGGAGGAGGAGTGGCAACTATCTTTCAGTCTGATTTATTAATTAGTCCCAGGCCAACTAATAATTACAGTTCTTTTGAACATTTAACCCTCAGTTTCCCTCATCCAAACTGCAAAGCAATAAAACCTCTTCTGTTTGTTGTTTTGTATCGTCCACCAGGCCCTTACACTCAGTTTTTGGATGAGTTGTCAGATTTCTTATCTGATTTGGTGTTAAATACTGATAAGGTTATTATAGTGGGTGATTTTAACATCCATGTTGACACTGAATGTGATAACCTTAGTGTAGCCTTTAAAACTATCCTAGATTCAATTGGTTTTGCTCAAAATGTGCATGAACCGACGCACTCTCGGCTCCATACTTTAGACCTTGTGCTGACATATGGCATTGATTGTGAAGAATTAACAGTATTCTCTCACAACCCTGTCCTGTCTGATCATTTTTTAATAACATTTGAGTTTAATCTAACTGAATTCTCCACCCCCAAAAGAGGGTTCCATTATAGTAGATTTTTATCGGATAATGCTGTATCAAAACTTAAAGAGTCTGTCCCCTTTTTAATATCCTCAGTATTGCAGAAATGCCCTGTAGATGGCAGCATTGCTGTTTCTTCCCATTCACAAATCGATACCTTTGCTAACAATGTGACTTCCTCATTGCGTTCTGTATTAGACAATGTAGCTCCCTTGAAAAAGAAGGTGATTATTCACAGGAAGCTGGCTCCTTGGTTTAATTCAGAGCTGCGTTCCTTGAAGCACAATGTTAGGAAATTGGAGAGAAAATGGCGCTCTACACACCAAGAGGAATCCTACTTAATCTGGAGGGACAGACTATTGTTGTATAACAAGACCCTCCGCAGAGTTAGAGCAGCATATTTTTCATCATTAATTGAAGAGAATAAAAATAATCCTAGATTTCTCTTTAGTACAGTTAAATGGATATGTACCACAGGTTTTGAAAGTAGCTGTTATTAAACCTTTACTTAAGAAACCTTCTCTTGATCAAGATGAGTTAGTAAATTACAGACCTATATCTAATCTTCTTTTCTTATCTAAAATTCTTGAGAAAGTAGTTGCTAATCAACTTTGTGAACATTTACAAAGTAATGACCTACTTGAGGAGTTTCAGTCAGGCTTCAGAGCTCATCATAGCACTGAAACAGCTCTGGTGAAGGTCACTAATGATATTCTCATGGCCTCAGATAATGGACTTGTGTCTATACTTGTCCTGTTAGATCTCAGTGCTGCGTTTGATACAGTTGATCACAATATTCTCCTACAAAGACTTGAACATACTGTAGGGATTAAGGGGAAAGCATTAGGCTGGTTTAAATCTTATCTGTCAGACAGATTCCAATTTGTTCATGTTAATAATAAATCTTCCTCAAACTCTAGGGTCACCTGTGGAGTACCACAGGGTTCAGTCCTTGGACCAATTCTCTTTACTATATATATGCTTCCGATAGGCAAAATTATCAGACAGCATGGGATTAATTTCCACTGTTATGCTGATGATACTCAGCTATATTTATCCATAAATCCTGATGAATCCAATCAATTACTTCGACTGCAGTCATGTCTTGATGACATCAAAAGCTGGATGACTTTAAATTTCCTGCATCTAAATTCTGACAAGACCAAAGTTTTAATCTTTGGGCCAGAGTCCTCAAAAAATAAACTTCTTAACCAATCACTTAATCTGAGTGGCATTAACCTGGCCTCTGGTAATAAAGTAAAAAATCTTGGTGTTATTTTTGACCAAGACATGTCATTTAAATCCCATATTAAACAGGTTTCCAGAGTTTCCTTTTTTCACCTCCGGAATATCGCCAAAATTAGAAACATCCTGTCCAGGAGTGATGCTGAAAAACTGGTCCATGCATTTGTTACTTCAAGGCTGGACTATTGTAATTCTTTACTATCAGGAAGTCCACAAAATGCAGTTCAAAGCCTTCAGCTGATCCAAAATGCTGCAGCAAGAGTTCTGATGAAAATCAACAAGAGGGATCATATTTCTCCAATTTTAGCTTCCCTTCATTGGCTTCCTGTTAAATCAAGAATAGAATTTAAAATTCTTCTTCTAACGTATAAAGCCCTTAATAATCAAGCTCCATCATATATCAGAGCTCTGATTACCCCGTATGTTCCTGGTAGAGCACTTCGCTCTCAGACTGCAGGTCTGCTGGTGGTTCCTAGAGTCTCTAGAAGTAGAATGGGAGGCAGATCCTTTAGCTATCAGGCTCCTCTCCTGTGGAACCAACTCCCAGTTTTGGTCCGTGAGGCAGACACCCTGTCTACTTTTAAGACTAGGCTTAAAACTTTTCTTTTTGACAAAAATGATAACTATTGACTCATGTTACTCTCAGCTACCTTTATAGTTTTACTGCTATAGGCTTAGGTTACTGGAGTATATCAGGATCTAATTTTCTCACTATATTGAGTTCTACTGTTCTTCAATTATGCATTATGTGTTGTCATTTCTGCTTTAACTTTCTGTTCTCTCTCTTTTCTCTTCATAGTAGGTACACCTGGTCTGGCGTTCTGTTAACTGTGACATCATCCAGAGAAGACGGCTCACCTGCTACTACCATCTAATGTAGAACAGATTACTAGATCAATGTGTGCTTCTGTGCTTTTTTGTTTCTCTTGTTGTGTCTCTGTTCTGTCTTCTGTAACCCCAGTCGGTCGAGGCAGATGACCGTTCATACTGAGCCCGGTTCTGCCGGAGGTTTTTTTTTCCCGTTAATGGGTGGTTTTTCTTCCCACTGTCGCTTCATGCTTGCTCAGTATGAGGGATTGCAGCAAAGCCATGTACAATGCAGATGACTCTTCCTGTGGCTCTACGGTTCCCCAGGAGTGAATGCTGCTTGTCGGGACTTTGATGCAATCAACTGGTTTCCTTATATAGGAAATTTTTGACCAATCTGTATAATCTGACCCAATCTGTATAATATGATTGAACTTGACTTTGTAAAGTGCCTTGAGATGACATGTTTCATGATTTGGCGCTATATAAATAAAATTGAATTGAATTGAATTGAATAACTGAAACATGGTGACGTGAATATCTAATGGTATCTCTTTAGATGGAATATGGTATGGCATCACATACCATCTCTGTGTTGTTCTCCAGTCTCTACAAGCCAGGCTGGCAGCACATGCGTCTAAGTGCATGTGAACAGCTGCTATTCAGGGCTATAAAATTCCACCACCTGAGCAGTGTTACCCAGTCTGCCTAATAATGAATTTGGGCCTATTTTTGACTGTGAAGCCTCTTCTTTAGACTGTGAAAGTAGCAACAATAAACAAGAGTCACAAAGAGACAGCGTGAGCTGCCTAAAAATATCCATTTGCGTACACACATATGCCAACCCATTATTATCAAAACAAAACAACACAATAGTCTTTGTCAAAGAAGTGGTCAGATAAGGAAAGAGACAAAATCACATTTTCAGGGCAGCGAGCAATTTGAGAGCAGAAGCGACTCCAGTTTGAGTATCATCTTGTTTTGGTCTACAGACAGTGCTCAACAGCCCACCTAGTGGTGAAATTTCACTTATTGCTCCTTTAAAATTGTATATTATTTGATTTTCACAAAATTTTATAGGGTTCTGTATTTTAGTTGAAAATCTTTTGCCAAGGAAATAAATCAATCAATATCAAGGCAAGCAAAAATAACAACAAAGAGGAACACTGTGTTTTATTACAAATTGAAATAACTGATTTACATCAGCTACTGAAGGACTTTGACCCAGCAACTCATGTTCGTTATCTACTATGAACCTTGTTCAGTCATAAAAGGATTGCTGCAGAGCAGGTATGTACTGAGAGATTTTAAACTTTCTATTTCTCACTATTTTTCCTGAAAAAACTTTAATCTTATGTAAAATATGCTCTGATTATGCATCCTTTATACTAAAATGGCTACAATATTATATATTGTAGTTTGTGTTTTACACCGGCACCGTTCAAAGTTAACTTCCTTGTTTGTACCCACAAACTCAGCAATTAAAGTTGATTCTGATTCTTAAGCTCATTTTAGTAAAAAAAATATTGGTAGAAAATTTGTAAATATTTATATGTTTATGAGTCTCTTTTGATTGATCAGAAATCTAAAATGTAAGAACTGTTGGAAGACTCAGTAACAAATATACATTTGAACGCCTTTATCGTCTACCTGTGAAAATGATCAGTTATCTGGGTAATTGCAACAGCAAACAGACCTAAAGAAAACATATTCAGAAAGAACTGAGCGAAAGTTCGGTTGCCCCTGACTTAAGAGTGTTTGCTGTTGCTTTTGTAGTTCTATATATTTTCTAAAATGTAAAAGCTTTTAGAATCACTGTGATAAATTTTAATGTTTTTCTTTCTACTCTGGAGCAGACTTCATTGTTCAGGCTCTGGTGATATTTGTGGGTTGTAAAGCTACCCATTGCAGGTTGGTGTAAATCCAAATAAAGATATGTGTATTTTATTAGAAATTAAGTTATTATTCCCATATCATACTACATGCTGATCTTTTAGTCTGTATGAACCTGGTTTTATAAGATGGTTTTAGAACATAGTTTAGCCTTTCAAATGTTTGCATCATTCATTTTTACTTGGAATGCATTTAATGTAAATGTTTTTTTAAAAAGCATGAAAGACTGTAGGATACATTTGGATGTTTGAAAGGGACAACATCCTGTATGAAAACATTTATTGGCATCCTTTGAAAGTAATAGTTGTCTAATCTACCTGTATTTCTACACTTCATGCACTGTTTTCTTGAAAAACAGAATCATTTTAAATGTTAATGTTAGAATGATCACAAAGATACATTTGGAAAATAAGAGCAAGTTTTATTAAGAACCCCTTGTAAAAGAGTAACATTAACTGAAGAAAGGATTCAGCTTATTAAAAAAATAATTAGAAGTTAGTTGTATTACATTTGAATACAGAAACTTTATGCTTTTCATTTTACTATTAACTCTACAGGATGCTTCTTAAGCAAGAAATATCTGCAAATCTTCCCTCCAGTATTGCTGTGATTGGCTTCCTGCTCCTGATGTCCACCTGCAAAGGTAAACGCTATACAGAATTACAGGTTATCTGGACACATTTAGAATTAAAGTGTCAGCATGACCGTTTCTGTGTTCAGCTGAGAATTCACTATGAGATTTTTAGCTGTTTTTAACCCATGATTTCAAGGATGGAAAATCTCCACAGCCACCTGCACTTGGTGGGGACAGGCAGCAAACCTATTTGTGTCTAAGGGGAAAGAGCCAACATCACCTCAGTCTCAGTTAAAAGTATACCATACCCTAACTTTAATGTTGTTATCTGTAGTCTCAGGTCCTCCATTATTCTATCCCTGTTCTGGTTTGCTCCTTGTGTTTTCCCTGTTCCTTGCCCTCACCTGCTCAGTCTGTAAGTTTTGTCAAATCTATCTTTATTAAATTATTTGTTCACTTCACTAATGCGGCTTCTAGGGTCTTGTCTGCATGTTGGTTCAACAACAACAACAACAACAACCAAACAAGGTAATGGACTTAAAACTTAAATATTTAGTGATTCTGCTATTTTTATGTTTTTTTTTTCTCTATGATTTTCCAGTCCAAAAAGGATACCGACATGTCAAAATGACAGAGACACGTCAAAGTGGACATGTCAAAATGTCCGGTTGGTAGCATTAACCAGCACAATTCATTGTAACATTTTTCAGCATACTAAAAAAAAAAAAAGCCAAACTAAGTTGAGTGGAACATCTCCAACCTGTAGGGGGCGATGTGTGAAGTGCCTCATTTGCATTTAAAGATAAAGCACCAGTTGCAATCAAACACACCTCAGAACAGGGGCAAAAGAAAAGCTAGCGGGCAACAATAACAAAGAATTCAGACCAAAGGTTTGCAGTTCCCCTATATATAGACCACAGCTTCAGACCAAAGGTTTGTAGACGTAGATTTAGATGTGAAAAATGAAAGGTATTAAAAAGCATGATCAGAATCAGCTTTATCTGCCAGGGATGTGTACACATATGAGGGATTTATTGTACGTTGCTCACAATGTGCTTACTTATACAAAAACACAAAGATCTCCACAGTTTTTAGGGTGTTAAGCTTCTGGTTGTTCTGGCTGCATCACAGAGCAAACTTATCCACCACCTGTCTGTAGGTCAACTCATCACTGTCCCGGATGACCATTGTGCTGTCAGCAAACTTTAAAAGTTAGACAGATGGGTCTCCTGAGGTGCAGTCATTGGTGATGAGTATTGTTTCTCACCCCCTGGAGGATGTTTAGAACATGACAGGGGGTGCTGGCAGCTATATCAGTGATTCTTCAGGGGGCCTTTCCTTGAAGGTAAAGTTTTCACCAAAAAGATGCACAACAGTACCAGTTTAAACTTTGAATTACTTGAGAAAAACTTAGATCTGAAACATAAAAACATGCGTAACACTGCAACTGTATCATTAGACCCTTTTCCACTGAAACAAAGGGCTTTGTATCACCCTGATAAATAAAAGCCTGGGACTTTTGGGTTTCCTGTTTCCATTAGCAAGGGTCCATTTATGTTAATCAACCCAATGACATATGGGACGTTCTGATGAAAAACTGCGGTACCACTCCGGTCCAGTGGGTGGCGGCAAGAAGACAGCAGACAAACAGAGAAAGTCAGAGATCCTGCCACAAAATCTGCTACTTGTCCAGACCACTGAGCTCTATTTATTCACTGGATTGCTGATTGGCCGTTGGTAATACACGTCGCTGTGAAGCCATCAGCCGCCATATTGGGACTCCCTATTTTCCTCCAGTAACTAGGGAATATGTGCCATTCTGAAGCTCTGAAGCTTCAGAATGGAAGTCCAGTTGTTGTTGTGTTTGTTGTTTTTTTTAATATTTTTTAGATATATCATGACCAGGAGGACTGAGAATCTTCACCAACATAAAAGATCATTAAACTCATTAAAAACATTTGTTTTGTCACCCGAGGTTCAAGTGTTTATTGTGAGTTTTTTCCAAGGTCGGACACTATTTTTTGATCCCTAGAATACTCTGAGATATGAGACACCAGGCCAAGGTCATAGATCATCATTTCTGTGTTTTTCTTGTTGCATAAGTGTTTATTCCCATTACAACCACACTGCCTAATATCAAGGTGTATGGCCCTGTGGCTGGCTTTGTCATACCCATCATTTGTTTTTGCGTTTACTTCAAAGTGATTAATTTTCATTTCCATAACAGCTATTTTCTATAGAAGCTTGTTAAAGTCCTCTGTGGTGAAGGGAAGCATCTTGTACTAATTAGCTGGCATCGGATGGTCCTTCTCCATATTAACTTAAGGGTGATGGACCATCATTTCTTTAACAGCTTTTTCCCAGAGATGTTTGTCTAAGTCCTCTGTAGTGTTGCCCACACAGGGGGGAAAAATACTTGATAGTCACTGATCGTCACTGATCTAAAGTTGTTTTGTCCAATATTTATGTAGTTTTGGCTAAGTTATAAAAAGTTTAGAGCAAAAGAATGTTAGCAACAGGGAGCCGGATAAAAACTGTCCTCTCGTCACGTCCCATTGTTCTAGTAATTGAAACACACTATTCAAAAATTGCTAAATGAATAAAAAAATCTCACACAGAAGTGATTGAAAAGTTTTTTATTCTTATTCTCAAAACTGATGGGAAGGCTTTGAGTTTTTGGATAATTGTAATGTGAAATAGGTACATATAATGTATGCTCATTATATGCACCTTTGCATCAGACAAAGAAGCAGATTTCCAATGTATCAACATTCATAAAACTCTGTTTTCTCAATAAAGGTTGAGGCTTTTATTGCGGTGAAACAGCAAACAAGCTTAAATCGGAGGCAACCAGAAAGTGTCTTTGCCTCCGATTTAACACGATTTGCAGTCATAAATAGACATCTGAATTAAATATTTTGTGATTCCAACATGCATGTCATCAGACCCTTACTGACTGAATTAATTGGATCTATAAAAAAATATTATTTGTTTTTTTTTGTCTGCCAAACAGTTTTTTAAATTGGATATAGATTGTTTATTTGGACATAGAACATAAAATTGGTTATAACTTATGGTTTTGTTATTCAAATTAGGCTACATCCATACAGAGCAAAACTGTGTGCACAGAAAATTTTGAGCATCACGATGTAACTGCATTAAGCTGTAGGAGCCATAGGAGGCATTGTAAATGCTATGCCATGGTGGTGAGCGATGAAGTGATGCTGCGGTATATGTAAATGAGGAAGAAAGAGGAAGAAGAACAGGGACAGCTTAAGGAGAAAGAAAAGAGGCATTTGTGTGGTCTGATTTCATGAACACAAAATGTTTTAGTGTAAAATCTTTAACAAATGGAATAGTGTCTAAAACTCAACTGAAACTCTGAGGTCCACTAGTATTGTTTGTTTAGTGAATCTGTGTTAAGAGAAAATCGCACTCTATGTTAGCTTGCATGCTCAAACACGCTGGAGTTTGGGTGGTTTATGCAGATAGAGATGTCAGAACACAGCGGCAGTAGAAGATGGCTTCAGACTTATCCAGTCTGGGAGCAGGATTCAAATGGAGTCAGTTTCACATCTGCTTCATCTGGATGGGACTCCTGTCAGACCAAGAGGTTTGTCGGATACAGCAGAACCTGGTTTCATCTGAAGGGGGCCCAGTCATTACTGGGAATAAGTGCAACCACTAGATGGTGGCAAAGCACTTCCAAAATAATCCTTGGTTCGTGTGGAATGTATAAGTTAGGATTAGTTATAAAATCAAGGCCAGTCTTGTGTAATAATAGCTTTTGGCAAAATTGCCCTTATAGGCCACAATGGTTTTATAGGAAACTCTATAGGCAACAGCAATGGTAAACTATTCTTAATTTACCATCTTTTGCCATTTTCAGGTCAGTCAGAGGAAACGGATTCATTCCAGTCAGTGACAGCAATGGTTGGTGAGGACACTGTTCTGCCGTGTCATCTCAAACCTCCTAAGGATGCTTCTCGGATGACTGTGGAGTGGGGCAGACAAGATCTGAAACCAAGATTTGTGTTTGTGAGTCTTGATGGCCATGAACATTCAGCTGACAAAAATGAAGCCTACAAAGGAAGATCATCAATGTCCCATGAAAGTCTGAGGAATGGAGACGTTTCTTTAAAACTCTCTGATGTGAGACATTCTGACAATGGAAGATACAGATGCTTCTTACCGAAGGAGAAAAAGGAACATTTTGTCGAGCTCATTGTTGGTAAGTGAAGAAAATAAGATGCAACAGAATATTGTTGTTCTTCATAGCCTTTGCCGAGATGTTTTCCCTAAAAACTACATCAGTGGTGTCAAACAGCTACAGATATAATATAGCAGACACCATTTTAAACAAACACACACTTCTTTTGGCTGATGAGTGGACTAAGACCGTCTGATTTAAACCAGTAGATCACCCTGCTTGTTCAACGCTCACTGTCCTAATTGCAAGTGTGTTTTCACATATAGGTTATTATTGCAATTCATAAATACTGTGCATACTTTAAAGACATTTGGATGACTCTTGAAGGATGTGATTCTTCAGCTTATGTCTCTTCTCTGATTGTCAGGGTCCGTCTCCTCACCTGCTATCAGTTTAGCAGGACTTGATCCAAGCAACAGTGGAGTGATGCTGGACTGCAGCTCTACAGGCTGGTATCCAGAACCTGGAATCTTCTGGCTGGACGGGGAGGGAAGCATCATGTCTGCTGGACCTTCAGAGACAACCAGAAGTCCTGATGGTCTCTACACTGTCAGCAGCAGAATTACTGTGGAGAAGAGACACAACAACAACGTTACCTGCAGAGTCCAGCAGAAGGACATCAACCAGACCAGGGAGACACACTTTTATGTCCAAGGTAGAACATTTAGCAGACTTTGATCCTCAGACAGTTCTGTTATTGCTTTTCACATGGAAATCTTCATGAACGTTTCAGATGGTTCTTTCGTTCCTCAGCCTGACTGCAGTGTTTCTGTCAGCTTTGCTGTGATTCTTGGTCTCATGGTTCTTCTTGGAGCTGCTGCTTTCTGCTGGAAATGGAGACAAACTAAAACCTGTAAGTTCATATATTTTCATCATACAAGGAGGTTTCATCTTTGACACTATGTTAAAAATACTATCAAATTGTCCCACAATAAATGAAGTTCTCTGATGTACTATACATGTTTTTTTATTCAGAAACTTAACAAATGCTGAACCTAATTAAACCTAATTAATCACATTTTATTTCCTGGTTCTGCAGTGATGAAGAAGCTAAAAGAAAAAGAGAATGAAGAGAACCAGAAGCTCTTGAAAGTAGAAAAGCAGAACTTGGCTGAGAAAATGTTAAACCTTGAGGAGGAGTTAAAAAAGAGAAATGAGGATCAGAGAAGCATTGATCAGCAGATTGAAGCATTAATGAAGATGTCAGAGGAACTGAAGGAGCAGAAAAAACGTCTCACTGATCAAAGAGGGGAGGCAGAGAAAATGGCTGATGAGAACGACAGGAAGCTTAGGGCAGTTGATGATGAAGTAGAAAAGCAGAAGGAGAACAAGACAGAAAAGAAAGCACAAGGATACTTAAAACTGAAAGAAATCATGGCAGACAGCAATGATAGACTGGTTGAGACAAAGAAAAGTCATCAACAGATGGAACTGATGTCACAGAAACTAATGAGTAGAACTTCTGATGAGGTCACCAAGCTGAAGGAGAGAAAACAGGAACTAGAGAAACAAGTAGAGGAAATAAAAACACAACTGAAAGAAATGGAGACACAGATGTGATCTCACTGCTGAGACATACATTTAGTTTCATTGTTTTCTGCAATAAATGAGATAATACATTCCTCAACGTGTCTCAACTCAGTAGATTTGATTATGTTTCATATAAGGGGCCTTTTTCTGTGTAAAATATATAAAATGTTGACATTTTCTGAGGTTCAACAATAAAATTATTTACATGATGGTACAGAAACTTAAGGCACAAAACTAGAAAATTCACTTATACAGGAATGGCATGGGACTGATATGTTTTTAAAGAGTTTATCTGTATCCTACGCTTTTTTGTTTTTAATTTCTATGCACAGAGTACGATGTGACCTCTTCACTTACAGGATATCAGGAACACAGTTTAGTTTAGACAAAACAGCATCAATGTATGAAATAGGAAAATGTGATACCATTAGATTTTTTTATTAATAGGAATATATTTTTCCCTGTTTTGTTTGATTTGTGATATTTGCCTTTCTATATTTTTTATTTTTTTATTTTATTAGCTGAGTCTTTGAAATTCTGTGCACCAGGAAGGTTACAGTTAAGTAAACCAAAAAAAAAAAAAAAAACAGAAAGAGCGAGAAGGACTTCTGGTCCTCCTGGACGCCTCCCTGGTGAGGTGTTCCGGGCACGTCCCACCGGGAGGAGGCCCAGAGGAAGACCCAGGACACGCTGAAGGGACTATGTCTCTCTGCTGGCCTGGGAACGCCTTGGGATTCCTCCTGAGGAGCTGGCCCAAGTGGCTGGGGAGAGGGACGTCTGGGCCTCCCTACTGAAGCTGATACCCCCGCGACCCGACCCCGGATAAGCAGAAGAAGACGGACGGACGGACGGACTTCTGGTCCTTGTACTAATTTTAATTGAAAACAAACTCCAATAGTAAATCCCCTTGTAAAACTGTAAGAACATAATAACTTTCTTTTTTTAACTCTACTACTATATATTTAGATTATTTAATCGTCTTTATGTGCCTAACTTTAGTTGAAAGTAGCCATGATAGAAATCATATAACAATAAATTTAAACATTATGTTACAAGAAAAACCTGTAATTATAGAACATATGGAGAGAAATATGGATGTTTTATTTTTGTTTAAAAATGCAGTATGAACAAATTTAATTTCTGAAAAGATGACAACAATAGTTACACAATGCATTAAAATAAACTTAAGTTTAAGACTAAAAAGCATCAGGTTAAATGTTTTTGTTCTGTGAAAACAGAAAACTGACAGATTTAAATATAATTTGCTGTTTTATTTGAACATTTAAAATAATAGGGTATTAAAATTCTAATCCTTAAAAATCAAATTCTTAAATTAAAAAGAAACTTTTTGTACATTGTACAAGCCATACCTTCAGTGTTAGGCCACAGATAATAAAATGTAAAATAGAAATGTTGACTGATTAATTCTGATTTATGCCTTAAAGATCAACATGACAATAATTGACATTTTCATCATGTTCTGTATCAGTGAAAACCTATTTGATCATGTGAGTCAAGTTTATTTCAGTGTGACAGAGTCGACTTCATAACTTCAATGATAAACATGGGTTTTTGTTAGTGGACCCTTGATCAGTTAAAACAGCTCATTTCTGTTTGCTGTGTTTACATTTAAATATTGCATCTATTTTGCCTCAGCTCATTGCCTAGAATTTACAATACTGCTTCTTTACTTTGCTTCTCCGTCTTATTTTATTATTTCTATAAATAAGAGCCAAAATTAATTTGTGCTGTAAAACTGATGCAGAAGTTACATCCCATCTGGCTCCTCGATACGCGATATTTTTGTACTTTATCTGAAACTGACTTGTACTGTTGTCAAAATAAACACACGGGGCAAAATAAAACCTGTAGTTTTATTTTGTGGTTTTAAACTGAGACGGTTAAAATTACCGTCTCAGAGTTGTATCTGAAAACATTCTTGTACAATATTTAGGTTTTAGAATTTAATAAATGTTACCAAATTGTCCCAACTTACATTGAATGAATAAAACGAATGATGTATAGGGGTTAAAACATTTGACTTAAACTTCAGCTCACAGTTTGAATATATGGGGTTTACCAGAAAACATGTAAACCAAAATGTGAGAGAAGACGAGCTGTTTCAAACCTGTCTGCTGTTTTGTTTTACTGGATGGCTGTGTTCCTCCTTCTGCTCTTCTTCTTTTTATTTAATGGCAGATTGCAATCTTGACTTTTAGGTGCATACTGCCACCTACTATACGAGAGTATGTAGCATGAGCTATTTCAATGTGATGATTACTTTTTTATCCATCTATCTATCTATCTATCTATCTATCTATCTATCTATCTATCTCTCTCTCTCTCTCTCTCTCTCTCTCTCTCTCTCTCTCTCTCTCTCTCTCTCTCTCTCTCTCTCTCTCTCTCTCTCTCTATATATATATATATATATATATATATATATATATATATATATATATATATATATATATTCCTATATACACATATTTTCATGCATACCTATACATACATACAGTTGAGGAAAATAAATATCATAGTTGTATTCATATGGCAGTGCTGAGGAATGCCTGAGTTTTGACTGTCTCTCCCTTTTGTGGGTAAGATAAACATGCATGGGTTTTATGGCAGGTGGATAGGTCATTTGGCTTGACCTTTTGCAGAGTAGAAGAGTCTCTTTGTTTTAAGAACAGATCACCCTCCTCCCAAGCATGGGAGGGACGCAGCCTTTAAAAGATGTTTTCAGACTAGGAAAAGTTAGACAGAAATCTTTACCTCACAATGAGCCAGGATGTCTGCTTATAATGAATACAACGAAATGGTAATGTAAACTTCTGTCTCCGTCGGGAATTCCTAATGAATTAAATATGCATATTTTAAATGTTCTGCCTCTGATCAATTGTTTTTGCCTTACTGCCAAATCTTAAGCCGGGGTAAGACGGGCCTTCAGAGATAAGCAGGAGCAGGCCGGTATTAATATCTACAATACCCATACATATACATACACATACATATCAATATCCATATATATACATCTCTATATAGCTATATCCATCCATCCCTCTCTCTCTATTTATATATATATATATACATACACCTATAAAATTTTAAATCTTATAGTATAATCCTATATTCTTAAGATACTTTATAACAGCTTTCTGTATTTCCTTGATCCCTTCTCCTGTTGTTCCTATTAATCCTTTCAGATTCCATCCTTTTCCTATTTGTCTTGTTTTTTGTTTTAATCTTATCCTTTCTTCATCATATTTCCTGCAATATAATAAAAGATGTTCTACATTTTCTATTACTTTACATTCTATACATTCATCTGTTTCACTTCTCCTTAATAAAAATAATGTTTTATTTAACCCAGTATGATCAAATCTTAGTCTTGTCAAAATAGTCTCCTCTTCGATTTTTCCTAATCACACCCTTGGCATTAACAGATTTCTGTACACTATAATAATTTCTTCCACTTTTATCCATGTTCCATTTATCCTGCCATATTTTCTTTATTTATTTTTTGATTATTGTCTTAGCTTCTCCTTTCCCATATGGTATGTTTATAATATTATTTGTTCTAATTGATATTTTAGCTATTTGGTCTGCTCTTTCATTTCCATTTATTCATACATGGGCTTGAACCCAATAAAACCTTACATTTATATAAAGTTTTTGTATTCTGAATAAACTTTGATGAATTTCTAATAATAAATCTTCTCTTTCTGATTTCATATTTTGGATACTGTGAAGGGCTGCCAAAGGATCGAAACAACAAACTGCTCTATCCGGTTTTACCTCCTCTATCCATTGTAGTCCTATAATTATCGCCTCCTTCTGCTCTGCTCCACTCTGCGTATTTGTGGAGTAGTTTCACCTGTGCTGAGCTAATTATCCCTGCGTGAGTCTCACCTGCTGCCTTGCCTACTTATGCCTGCCTCTCACAGCCATTCAGCACCAGATTGTCTTATGAAGTTTAGACAAAAGTTCAAGCAGGATGACTCACCCCTGCGCACCTGCATCTACTGATTGCCTGGTCAAGCGTAGGTGCGCCAGCGAATCTTCGTAGAGTCCTCATCCTACCATTCCACAAGGCTGTTTAAAACCTGCTCCACACATGGATTCTCCTGCTCTTCAACTGAGTTTCGATCCTCCAAGTCATCTCCTCCTTCACGCCCACAAGCTTCATCTAATTATTCCTCCCCTACAGCCTCCACCACTTGTGTCCAGACCCCGGGGGAAGACTTAACTAAACCTAGAATGAACATCCAAGCTCATGAACATTTGCATCTTTCACGTTTTCTGCCAGGATGTGAACACCAAATAACTTTTTCCTCTTTTGTGTCTGTATGAGTCTCTCCAGATTAAACTTGCACGGTGTGAGCTGCATCCCAGTATAATGGGCAATGCCTGCCCTGATATGTTGTTCCTGTGTGGACTCTGTTCACCCAGCCCTCACTGGATACCTCATTGGCTTTTTGTTCTAGGTCACTATCTTGCATAATATCGGTCCCTGTAATTCTCTGTATATCTCCTGCCTGGGTCTCTGCTCCACTTTCTGCCTCCAGCCAGTCACCAGCCTGTTCAGCCATCATCTCTGCTGTGACCAGCCTTTTATTCTGCAACCTGCTCGCCCTGGACCCTAGATTGCTATATCAACTTAAGGCAAGAGGTTTTATCAATATTACCACATATAAGGTTTTAGAAGAGTAGATTTGAAATGCATGATGGTCTAGACAACAATTCAGTGAAAAAGAATGTCTAAATATTGTCGAATTTAGTTATACAGCACACTTAAAAACTAAAGCTGGCCAAACAAATTTACAATTTCACCAAAGAATAAAACATAAGCACTGAGTAAAATGCTATAAAGCAAACAAACACAATATTAGGACTGGATATATTTTATTAACTACAACATATGCCAGTAAATCAGTATATAATAAAATGCTAATAAATATAGATTTTGCTGAACACAAGTGCAGGATTATTTTCTCATCGGGGATGGATTTTGTCAGTCTGCCAACGCTCTCTTCATTTGGTACTGAAAGTATATTTCAGATATTAAATATAAAACATGACAGCAAAATAAAGAACAGTAAGCCAGCCTGTGAGTGGTTTATTAACAGCCGGCCAACTTTCTTCACCTCCAGATGTGCTGCACTTCTAGCTCCCTTCTTCGGACTTGGAGACATTCTTGATGGTCATGTTGCCGGTGCAGCACATCATCAGATAAAGAGACCAGTTCTGTAGAAATCTCTGATGTGATTCAGCTCAGTTTCCTCGTAGATGCAAGGAAGCATCACATCCGATCCTTCCAGCTCAGGTTGGGTGGGAGTTCCCAGAATCACCAGAGCAGCTAAAAACACACTCACATGATAGTTTGTCAACTTCCTGCACTGCTACTTACATTTCTTTGCTCATCATTAAAATATTTTTACTGGCTTTCACTGAAATGTGGCAAACCTGGGGAGTGGGTGTGATTTCTTTCTCAGTCTCTTAGGAACAACTTTATTCTGGAGTTCTGACATTTCAAGAAGTTTAGTTCCTGGTTGGACTGGTAAAGTTGTACTGGACCACACCTCTAGTTTTATAGTCTTTATCTGAGACTTTGCCCCCTGCAGTCAATGTAGAAGAAAAGAGACATGATACGGCTGAGCAGGTACAATTTATCAACGTTATATAGTTATTTTAATTTCTTTATTAATACATGTATTTTGCAATTTATGTAGATGCAATCCTGTAGTGAAGGTAAACAAATGTGATGTCTGGAGAGCATAGAAAGTAAAACATTAAACTAATCTGTTTGGTACTTGTGGTCATCAGCAGTGCTAATGCTCAAAGTTCCTAATACCAAGTTTTATCAGAAAATACATTTCTATGACCTCATGCAGCATAAAAATTCAAGTTATTTGGTTTTGTGAAAACCTTTGTAACACCTTTGATCCTAATGCATGAAACTGTTTTATGATCAAGAAACGTTTATGGCACAAACCTGTAAAAGCATTTCCTCAGTGTTGTACGTTCTTTCATTTTTATCTTCAGGATGGTTCAAATGCTGGAACAGTTGTCTTTAAACTCCATGTTCAAAGAAGTTCTGTTTGGCAAAGTCATGTTTGGATTCCTTCTCCTCGTAAACACCTGCAAAGGTAATTTCCTGGAAATAATGGTGAAAGTTTATTAGTTACTGTCAGCTGCCAAAAGAATGAATTATTGTATTTATTTCAAGGAAACAAATGCTAGGTGGTTAAAATCTCTGCCTGAGACGACTTCCAAGGCATTTTATTATTTTAATCAGGTTTTCTTTTCCAGGTCAGTCCCTGGAGACAAACCAGCCTCAGCTGGTGACAGCAATGGTCGGTGAAGACGTTGTTTTACCGTGTCACCTGGGAGTTGCTGTGAACGTTAATGAGTTGGTGCTGGAATGGGGGAGACAGGACCTAAACCCCAGATTTGTGTATGTGTGGTTTGAAGGAAGTGAATATACAGATGACCAAAACACGGCCTACAGGGGAAGAACGTCACTGTTCACAGACAGACTGAGAGATGGAGATGTTTCACTGAGACTCACAGGAGTAAGACACTCTGACAACGCAAGATTTAGGTGCTACGATCCAAAAGGGATGAAAGAATATTTTATTAACCTTCTAGTTGGTAAGTAAACACGGTACAATGAGTGCAGTTATAACTGCTGTTTATTTTTGCATAGATAGATGTGGAAAACGCTGTACTGGGCTTTAAATGAGAAATAAAATTTCTATTTGGTATTTTTTTAGCATCTGCTTTTCAGCAATAAATAAATAAATAGCAAGCTTTAAATATATTGTCCTACCTTGCCGGAAGATGGTACTTGGTTAAAAATTCTGGAATGGGCTCTTCCTGCACAGCGTTTGCATGTCCTCCCATTTGAAGCGTTCTGTCCAGGTTCTTCTTCCCACACCATAAAAACTGGACTGTTAAATGTAATTGTTACCCCTCGTTAGTTAATCTGTATGATTGTCTGGGCTGTGTGGTGATTGTGGCCCAGTGATGGACTGACAACCTGTCCAGTGTATTGGAGATAATTACCAGACGGCTAACTGACTGTGGAACTTGTTGCTTATTTCGGGTGTGGATTTAGCTAAATTCCATATTAATTGTGCCACCTAGTGGTCTAAATTGGTACATGCATTTTTTCTACTTAGGTGAAGATTTAAAAGAAAATAAATTCAACTCACATCAGTGAGG
Source organism: Fundulus heteroclitus (assembly GCF_011125445.2). Taxonomy (NCBI): domain Eukaryota; kingdom Metazoa; phylum Chordata; class Actinopteri; order Cyprinodontiformes; family Fundulidae; genus Fundulus; species Fundulus heteroclitus. Next base: position 186,891 of record NW_023396541.1, on the reverse strand, counting down.
TTTTTGTTAAACTGACTCACTGGGACTCATTCTAAATCAACCATAGATGAAGAGACAGGAACTGAGAATGTATGACGCAAGGAAAGTTAATTTAGGGTTTAGAAGCTATGTTCAAGCATGTTCCTCTGAGCTATCTATCCATTTACTATTTCTGCTTAAACTTTGCAAAGATGTTGGTCACTATCTCCAACAGTGAATGGGTGAGAAAAAACACAATAATGCTCCCAAACACTTAGAGTAGCTGATCCAGAAACCTGGAGCACCCTGAGATGACCCACAGTCTCACAAAACATCCAAACTCCATTCAGAAAGGATCTGAACAGATCTACAGCCCGGGATCTTCTTGCTGCAAGGCACCAAAGCATTCTCTCTTCAGGGACAATGAAGCCCTATCTGATGTCGGCCACATCTGACATTGTTGATAGTACTGAGAGTAGAAGTGTAATGATATCAGCGGGTTAACCCAATATTCAGCTGGACACATAGATACATTAAAGTTTTAATGTGAAGATGAATAGCGATGTGTGAGGCAGACAAAGAACCAGACTTGGTAGATGAATCTTGGTTGAAGGAGCAGGCAGGCCGGGATGAGCAGGAGAACAGAGCAGGTGGTGTAGTCCAGGGAACCACCAGAACCGGCTGAGCAAACGGCAGGGACTCACGGAGATAGACCGGCAGAACTGCAACGCGCAGACACAGGCAACTTAGCTGAAGAGTCATCTTACAGTACATAAAACAGGGCGATCCGTCATGAGAAGCGAAGATAGTAGACGTTCTGGCAGGGATGAGTTGGCTGAGGCGGCTATATATAGGCTGCTGACCAGGTGACAAGAGTAGAGTATAATTACTGGCAGCAGGTGGAGTTTATGTGGGCTAATTGACCGTGGCAGAGCTGAACTTTTCCTGCAGAAGAGCAGAGCAGAACACTGGCTGAGAGGTAAACGGCTGAAGAAAAGTCCAAAGGCAAAACAAACAAAACCCAAATATTGACAAGAAGTAGTGAAGCCAGAGAATAAAACGACAGAACTGCCTGATATTTCCAGATTCCACAAATGTTCAAGTTCTTTTTTTCATGAATTTGGCCTTATCTAAATCTCTGTAGTACATGTGATAGGATTTGTTATTCTTATAAAGGATAATACCTAAATTAACTTAAAAATGGACAAAACCCTACTGTGTGTTTGCTTTTGGTCCCATTTTATTGTACAACATATTTGCCTTTTAGTTTTTCAGAGGTGAGGGAAGTTTATTTTATGCATGAGACACTTTGGTAACTAACAAGTTAATTCCTGCAGTGGGTATTTACAGAAATGTGAAAAAGTGTTTGCTGCTTTTGTCATTTCTTTATTATTATTTTTTGAATATTTGTTGCACTTCGGTGTGTTGAAAGATCAAATAAATTTTTATATTTGTCAAAGACAATACAAGTAAGCACAGAATACAGTTTTTAATTCTAGGTGTTTATTATTAGGGAGGAAACCCACATGGCTCTTCAATGTGGCTAAATTACAACAATTCTGCAAAGATGTCAAAATTACTCCACAGCACTGAAAAAGACTAATTGTGAGTTCTTGTAAATGCTTGATTCATGCTGCTGAAAGGGTGACGTAAGGGAAATCTAACTTGCTATTAGGCTTAGAGGTTAATCGCTTTTTGACAAAGGGACAAGAGAATTTGGATTATTTTCCCTTTAATGATAAATGCCTTCAAATAAACATCAATTTGTGTTTATTTGTGTTGTCTTTCACTAATATTAAAATTTGTTTGTTCTGAAACACTTAAGTGTGACAAACATTGAAAAAAAAAAAAAATTAGGAAGTGAAGAAACACCAATGTCTGAATAATTTGACAGTTGAATTACTGATCCGAACTTTTTTTAGCAACTTTTTCAAATGTTTTGGACGGTATAAATATATTACCTGACATTGCTCTTCTCCTACTGTCAGGGTCCGTCTCCTCACCTGCTATCAGTTTAGCAGGACGTGATGGAAGCATCTCTGGAGTGATGCTGGACTGCAGCTCTGCAGGCTGGTTTCCAGAACCTGAGATCTTCTGGCTGGACGGGGAGGGAAGCATCATCTCTGCTGGAGCTGCAGAGAAAACCAGAAGTCCTGATGGTCTCTACACTGTCAGGAGCAGAGTTACTGTGGAGAAGAGACACAACAACAACATTACCTGCAGAGTCCAGCAGAAGAACATCAACCAGACCAGAGAGACACAATTTTATGTCCAAGGTAGAACATTTAGCAGACTTTGATCCTCAGACAGTTCAGTTATTGTTTATTTACTTGGTTCTCTTCATGGATGTTTCAGATGGTTCCTTCGTTCCTCAGCCTGACTGCAGTGTTTCTGTCAGCTTTACTGTGATTCTGGCCTTCATGGTTCTTCTTGGAGCTGCTGCTTTCTGCTGGAACTGGAGAAAAACTAAAACCTGTAAGTTAATATATACTACTCAAAAAGAAAATAAAGGGAACACTTAAACAACACAACGTAACTGGAAGTCAATCGCACTTCTGTGAAATCAAACTGTCCATTTAAGAAGCAACACTGATTGACAGTTTCATACGCTACTGAGCCTCATTTTGACTTGTTTTAAGAACATTAGCTCAAAGTTGGATCTGCCTGTAGTGTGTTTTTCCACGTTAATTTTGAGTGTGGCTGCAAATCCAGACCGCCATGGGTTAATACATTTGATTTATTGTTTGTGTGATTTTGTTGTCAGAACATTCTACAATGTAAAGAGCAAAGTATTTAACAAGAATATCTCATTCATTCAGATGCAGGATGTGTTATTTTAGTGTTCCCTTTATTTTTGAGCAGACTATACAGCACATCTTTGTAAACTGGTCCAAAATAGAACAAGTTCACTTCAGTTCTTGTTTCAATAATAAGAAACTAAACTGATGCAAAATCATTTTATTTTACTTCTAATTTTATTTCCTGAGTGTATATTGTTACTGAGTGTATATAGCTTCTGTATATATATCCTTTTTACTTTCTATTTTACTGTATTCTTATTTTTTGTCTGCACCATCAACACCAAGTCAAATTCCTTGTAAGTGGAAACCGAACTTGGCGATTAAACTTGATTCTGATTCTGCAGTGATGAAGAAGCTGAAAGAAAAAGAGAATGAAGAGAACCAGAAGCTCTTGAAAGAAGAAAAGCATAATTTGGCTAAGAAAAGGTCAAACCTTGAGGAGGAGATAAAAAAGAGAAATGAGGATCATAGAAGCATTGATCAGCAGATTGAAGCATTATTGAAGATGTCAGAGGAACTGAAGGAGCAGAAAAAACGTCTCACTGATCAAAGAGAGGAGGCAGAGAAAATGGCTGAAGAGATCGACAAGAAGCTTAAAGCAGTTGATGATAGAGTAGAAAAGCAGAAGGAGAACAGGACAGAAAAGAAAGCACAAGAATACTTCAAACTGAAAGAAATCATGACAGAGAGCAATAATAGACTGGTTGAGAGAAAGAAAAGTCATCAACAGATGGAACTGATGACACAGAAACTAATGGAGAGAATTGCTGATGAAGTCACTAAGCTGAAGGAGAGAAAACAGGAACTTAAGAAACATGTGGAGGAAATAAAAACACATCTCAAAGAAATGGAGACACAGATGTGATTTCACTGCTGAGATATAAAACAAATCAGCTTTGGTTAATTTCTACATTAAGTGAGAAGATTCATTTCCCAACAAGTTTCAATTTAGTAGATTTTTTTTCATATAAGTGAACCTTTTCTGTTTAAAACATATAATACTTTCACATTTTCTGGGTAAAATAATGTACATGATGGTGCAGAAACCTAAAGGGACAAAACTAGAATGTTCACAAATAATGGCATGGGATTGTCATGTTGTTCAAGAATTGATCTGTATCCTCGTGTGTTCACCTGTGATAACTCTAATGTTTGTACCTGTGAGACAACACCACATTAATCAATGTTTAAAATAGGAAATTACTATTTGATTCCTTATAAAATGAATTATTTTTTTATTTTTAATATTTTACTCTATGTGTTTTACATTTTTTATTGTATTGAATGAATATTTTAAATTATGTCAGTGCATCAGAAAAGTGACAGTCAATCAAAGCAAAGGAGAACATAGAAACTGACAGAAGGACTTTGTATTGTGAGACTTCTGGTCTTCATATTCATTTTAATTTAAAACACACTGTCAGGTCTAAATACTTAAAACATCATACAAACAGGGAAAGAAAGGCACAAAGACAGTTAGTTTGGTTTTGTTCTCGAGGAAAATAGGAAGAGACCATTGCAGTTACAATCTCCAAACTACTCTGCCGGTCTCAGCGTTCTCCTCGGTTTTATTAAGTTTGGGGCGTTTCCCTAGTTACAGGACTGAGGCTGTACTGAAGGGTGGGGGAACAGATAGTTACAGCCTCAGTTGTCAACAAAGATACACAACTGAGCAATCACGTCCAGTCAGCACATAATCTTGTAGCTGAGTCTTCTTGTTTCAGGAAGGGAAGAAACAGAGTGTCTTCTGTTTCTTCACAGGGACATGATTAAGCTATCATGTGAGTGATATGATTATATCAGAAGCTTACATTACTACATCATAACAAAATAAATCGGTTAATGAAGTATAAACATTAATCCCAACACAAACTCAAGCAGTAAATCACAAAATCTAAGAAACAACATAAGAAGGTTCTATTTAAACTCCAGTACCATGTGTTTGTGATTTTTTAGTTGTGATTGTTCAAGGACCCAAAAACAGAGAGACAAAGGGAGTCGTTATGGGTGAGTTTAATGAAAATCCAAAACTTACAAAACACTGGAGGACGCAGGAGCCAGACCACAAACAAAATGTAGACAAAATGTGTAAATATAAACTATATAAACGACGAACTGGACGTTTTATTTTGGTTTTAAAATGCAGTATGAACATTTTGAAAAGCTGGAAAGATGACAACAATTATTATACAACACATTAAAAAGAAACTTAATTTTAAGACTTTAAAAAAGAAGAACGAAAAAGATGTAAAAAGCATTAGGTCAAAAGTTTTTGTTTTTTTAAAGCAGAAAACTGAAATGTAAAATACATAAATATAATTGACTGCATTATTTAATATATTTAAAAATAATGGGCAATAAAACTGAATAGTTAAAATCTTAATTCTCATATTTAAAAACAGATTTTATATGCAAAGCATACTGCATCAGTGTTAGGTCCAAGTAATATAAAGTGAAAATAAAAACTAAAATGGTCAGCTGACTGATAATCTAACATTTATTAACATGAAAAAAAAATGTATTGAACAAATATGAGTAAACACAAAATACATCCTATTTTCCTTATCTTATTTCAAAACAAGAAAATTATTGAGAAAAAAATATTTCCTAAGTTAAATATTCCTCATAAAGGAAATAGAAGTGGTGAACATTCAAAAAACATGTATAGATTACATTCTTGGGCAATAATAAAAAATTTCATCATGTTTGGATCAGAAAAGACCTGTTTGATCATATGAGTCAAGTTTACTTCAGTGTGAAAGAGTGGTCTTCATAACTTAAATGATCAGACTGCCTCCTCCTCTGACAAACATGGGTCATTGTCTGTGGATGCCTCGGAGTCTGATGAGAGAAAATGGAGTCATCAGTTTAAAGTATTCATGCTTTAAATAAAAAAATAACCTAAATTAATTTGTGGGGCAAAACTCATGCAGAAGATTCATACCCGCTCCTGCTGCTGGTGCTCGATAGCTTCGTATTTTATCTGAAACTGACTTGCACTGTTTAAAACTAAACACACAGAAGAGACGTTTGTTGAAGCATGCGGTTTTATTTTGTGGTTTTAAACTGAGAAAGTAAAAATTACACCCTCTGTGCTTCACGGACTTGTATCTGAAAACCATTTAGTACAATATTTAGGTTTTATAATTAAATAGTGTTACCAAATTGTCCCAAATGACATTAAAATGAATAAATTATGACTAAAACCTTTAAATATGGTTTTAAACTTTTGACTTAAAATTAAGTTCAGTTTGAATATTTGGAGTTTAGCATAAAATATGTGAAACAAAATCTTATAAAAGATGATTGTTTTTCACAAAAAGTAATCATAATCTGTATGACGTGATTTGAAAAAAAAATGTTTCAAAAAACTGTCACATGACAACCGACATATTACACTGTATAATCCTCACTGTATATATAAAGTTTCAGATTTCTTAAAATTATTAATAAAAAATGTATACATATCTTTTTTGTCATGCAGCCTTCCTCCTGTCTGCTGTTTTGTTTTGCTAAACAAGAAGTCACAGAATATCTTATGAAGTAGGGTAAAGGATACTGTGAACATTGTTATATCTAAATGTAAAGGAGTTTCAGAAAAGACGAGAAACATCTGTCAGCCTGAAAACTGTTTAAAAACAATTTCTATGGCTGATTCATGCAAACCAATCAGCAATAAAAGGAGAGAGAATCGCTAAAATATCATCCATGTGTAAATACTCCTACAAAAACGATTGTTGACCTAAAAGTACTAAATGACTGGTCTCACATTTGCCAAAGCCATCATACTGATTTCCAAAAGGTAGAAATATTAACAGAGTTGCTTCTCTTTGCCTTATCCTTTTCACAGCAGTACTCTCTATGGTGTGTTTTCAAGGCAAGATCAAGGATGAAGGAAGGTGCTGTTGAGCTGCAGGGGTCTGACAAATTTGTTAGTCTTATTCTGTTTCCTTATTCCTCTTTGGGCGTTAAAACCACCTATCAGCTCACATGGTACACAGACTCGTACTCAAAGTACTGAAGTCTCTTCCTGTGTCTGAACAGAAAGTGATGAGAAAAGCATTCAAATTCAAATTCAATTTGAATTCATAGATACTAAATTAGTTTTAGGTTTATTTAGTTCTTTCAGCAGCTTATAGGACAATTGAAAATATCCCATTATTTATCTTCTTTTAATTAAAGGTGAAGAATAAGAGTGTTTAAATTCAGCTCTAAAAAAAACAGTATTGTTACATAAATGATTAAACAGATAAGTAGCAGTTTGATGCTTACTTGCTTTCTGAGCAGCATAGCTGTGCTCAGTCGGTGAAATCAGCCACACAAACATGATCGTCATTGCAGAGACATTAGAATGAGATGAATGTCTGATATCATGATAGCCTGGCTAAAGCCAAACACTCTATAAGTTGGTAGTTACACCAAGGTGTGATCTCCATGACTGACGCTGTTGACTCTAAAGCAGCATTTAGTTCCTATGCTCCACTGATCTGGAACAAACTCTATTTTGTTATAATGTTCTATTTTGTTTTTACATTTTGCTTTTATTTTGTTTTATTTTCCTGTATTTTAATCATGTAAAGCACTTTGCATTGTCTCTGTACTGAATTGTGCTATATAAATAAATTTGCCTTTGCCTTTAAAAGGTTTCACGCCAACATCAAAGTGATGTGCTGACCAGAACTTCCTCTTCCTGTCTGGATTATTTCTGGGGTCAATAAAGATGCAGGTTGAATGTGTATTTCTAGAAATAACTGCAAGTGTTCGGCTATGACTAAACTGACACTGCGCTAAAAAGATATGAAGGTGTACTGCTCATGGTTTTTTGTAGCGTTCTCAGATGTGAGTTATTTAAAATGATGTGGATATTGAGACTCAGTCTGATACCGGCGCTTTTTACAGCACAGACATGCACACAACATGCTGTCAAGCAATTTTTAAAGAGCAATAAGTAATAATGACACTCAGTATTTCAAATTAGAACAACACACTAACCTTTCAGAGTATTGCTCAGGTTGCCAAGTCAAGAGAGATGAGGACAATGAGCAGCGAAATTCAAGATGACGAGTGTAGCAATCCAGTGTTTTAAGTGTGAAAAATAAGTCCTGGTAGTCCTACTTTTTTGGGGGGGGAGAGGGAATGCCAGAGTAAAATTATAGTTATAGTAAACATAATAACAAGATGTTTAAAGCATGATTAGCAATAAAAAAGCAATACAAAAATTTTTGCTCAAGAAAAATTTAGAAATATCTCCAGTCTCTCCTTTGGCACCCAGTCCATGAGCACAAAATGTGATTAAGTAGTGAAAAAAGGAACCCGAGCTTCAGGCGATACTTTCACAAAGCCACAGTTAAAGATTGGTAACAGGAATGTTGGAAAAAAACTGTTAAAACAACTTTTACAAAAAAGTAGCAAAGCATCATTTCACATTCAGCCTGTTACATCTGCCCAAAACTTTACCCTGAACAAAAACGCAAAAGGTCTTTTAATTTAAAATAATTAAAAAATAATTTTGGTTTTAATGGGTTCCTCCTAATGAATCTTTTTAAGGAAATGAAAACTTGTCGTGATGACATTGTTCAGTTTCGTCCAGAAAATCAGACATTCGTCATGTTTTTAGGGGGTCGAAAAAAGGACAAAAAATTTGTCTTTTTCTAAAAGCACTTCGTAGTGTGAGTCCTGCTTCTGTAACACACTGCCCATTGTTACATTTTATGCATTGTACTTTATTTTTTTCCTCATTTAAATCCCACATAAATCTATTACATTTGATAATTTTCCTCCTTGCTTGGTAAAACCGAGTTAACCGTTGTTGATGCAAAATCAGTGTATTGTTTTTTTTTCATGATTTTAATTTCTTCTCTTACATAATGCAACTGAATTATACTGCATGTTTCTCTAGCAGCGCCACAGGGCCTCCAATGGGCCCCGTATTCCTACTACAGCCTTCTCAGCTCTACTGCTTCCCCTAGCGTGCAGTGCACATTTGTTTTCTTAATCGTTTACCGTGTTCAATAATCATAATCACCAGCAATTGTTGCACAATAAGTTGACTAGACTTGCTTTATACATTAGAACCCTGTAGATATTTGAGATGGTGTGTTTTTCCAAACCTGTGAATATGCTAACCCTAATTTTGGGCATTCTCTGACTTTTATACCAGGATGAGACTCAGTGGAGAGGATCTAAGGATCTTTATTCAGCACATTGAATAAAAATCAGTCAGCCAAAGTCGTAGCCACTCTAAGAAGCTAATAACTCAATATAAAAAAACAATAAAAGCAAAAACACGATAAAAACAAGGAAATATACATTAAAAAGTAGCAATAAAACCACAGAAGTCAACATCTGAAATCTCTAACTAGGTATCAAACCAGAAAGAAAAATAAATGTGTCACATTTAGAAACAAAGAGTAAAAATTATTCCCTCCATAGTTTTGGTGCGATGAGACAGAAATTCTGATCAGAGGGAGTTAGAGGAAGCACAACTGACACCGATGACAAATGCTTTTCTGCTCTAAGTGACTGTCACTAAACGAGAAACATCATGACCAGATAATTAAATAACATGAATAGTCAAAGTTTTTTTTGTCACTTTCTCCTTGTCATGCGTGGTTTTGACCATAGATCATGTCTGTTAACACACAGGAAAGTCTGAGAGTTTGCTTTGATCCAGTTTCACATTGACTCAATAATTGATTACTGTCGTAATCAAGTGTGCCGCTAAATAATAAAATCAGGAATTACAGTGTTTTCAAAAAAAAGTTGCTGAACGCCTAAGCTCCCTGATAACCTGGGTAGGCATCTTTATGGAAGAAAAATAGTCTCATTGGAATCCACCTTTTTTTTAACACCGAAATTTAAACACTGAATTTTTTAACACTGAATTTTAAACATTGAATTTTTTTTTTACATTGAATTCCTTACACTGAATTTTAATCTGGTAAAAATTCGCCCTCAAAAATTCAGCTGCAAAAATTCAGCTGAAAAAAATTCAGCGTCAAAAAATTCAAATCCAAATGTGTTGACCTTTTGATGAACTCAAGCCAAAGCAATCTGCACTCGATAGAGTCGAGCAGCTTCTAGCCAATGAAATTAGCCCATTTGGTCACGTGACACAACGGTTGGCCATAAAAGCTTTGTTCCCGGCTGAATGGAGCTGAATGAGGAGTTTCTCTTGTTAAACAGATATGATTACAAACGTCAGGTAGCTACTAATAGACAGCAATTAGAGTTTTTCATCCAATCAGACTGGGTAAAATAACTGAGGCGATCACAGCTAGTGCGGCACCCCTGTCTGCCAAGGCTCTTGGTTTGATCCGGAAGAAGCGGCCGGCGGCAAACTTTTTTTTTTTCTTCTTTTCGGCCAGAGGCAACATGGCGGCGGCCAACTCGGGAAGTTCTTCGGTATGTATACTGTATATTATCTTATATGTATATATTTTATTATATGTATATATTATCTTTAATGTTTGTGCTTTTGAAACTGTGGCTTTGCTTTAAATGCATTGCTCATTTACAGATTTGGTCGTTGCACAATTCTCTGAGGTTTAGCCCACTACAAGCTAGCATCATTCTAATGAATTCACCTGGATATGCTGTGTTTGTGATGATATTAGATTTGGTAATGAAAATCGTATTTACAAGGAATGGAAAGCTAGACAACACTGTATTTAAAATAATAATAATAATAATAATAATAATAATAATAATAATAAACGTGTAGCCAATGGGATTTGGTAATTTTTGTTGTATCTGGTATCAAATGCAAAATTAGTTAAATGATAGAGTTGATCTAAGTTTTAAATTACTTTAAAAAAAATGGTGCTGTAAATGTTAAGACTGATGAAACAGAATTAATTTCTGTGGAAGACATAATTATTTTAAATTTGTATTTTTTATTTGTCATGTGAACAGTGAACTACATGTATTTATAACCCAGCTTATTCTGCACATAACCTTATAATTATTGTATAATAGTAATTCTCCATAATGTTAATGTAAATAAAACTGTCTGGTTAAAATCATATTAGGTGAGAAAATAGGCATGTCAATTGTGTGTTAATTGTGCAAAAACAAATAACCAAACATTTTATTATACAAGGTCTTTTACTATACAAAACAGGCACCTGAGGTGAGGGAGGAATAAAAAAAATTCACATTAAAGGAGTGATATTTCACCATGGAGTGATGCCTCAGCACTATCTGTAGATCAAAACAAAACGTGTGACAAGCCACGCCTCCCTCCACTCTAACTGCAATCCAGAACTTCCTTTCCCTTCCGTTGCCTTCTATTGGCATAATCATAAAGGACAAAGACACAGCCTTTCCATTTCAGAGAAACATTTTAAATGAAGACGCACATAACTCAGAACTTTACAATCCTGTTATCAAGTGAAAGTTTTTATCTGATGGGAATGTTCTCCACCATTTTGTACCTGGCTTTTGCATTTTATATGCAGGGAGTTGGTAATGCCCTGAGTGGCGTCTGGCACGCACGTGAACTTGAACAGCAAGCCCGGGTGTGTAAACAAAACAACAGAGTGAGATGTTTGAGGTTTAATCGTAGTCCATCAAAAAACATATCTGAAGTTATTCACAAAACTATATCTTAAGTTCTTAAATAATGAAATTTCGCTTATTGCTCCTTTAAAAAAAGATAGGAGAATTTAATACTTGAGTATAGAAAATACATTTGTCATATTGTTTACCAAAGATCAGAAGAAGGCCACTGGTATGATGATTAGAGCGACACGAAACCTGCAGGGGATGCAAAGCGACAGTTGTTGGATCCTTTTTTTTTTTCTTTTTAGAACTTTGTTTATTAACATGGTATAAAACCTCAAATACAATGTGAAACCTTTGTAACAATTTTGAATAAGCCAGAATTGTTAAAGGAGTATTTTAAAACAAAATATGTTTCACAATATCAAACAAGGTGCAGATCCATTAGAGTATGGAGCATGCAAAAGTGTAGAATCTGTTGCCACAATGTGAACTCACCTTTACAGTGTTTTTGGATTGCAGTACAAAAATGTTGGAGATTAGATTTCTCTTCTCTTTTTTTAACCACAGGTCGTACTTCAGAGGATTGTATGGCCAGATGAAGGCGATGATGATGACTGCCCAGTTGAAACAAAATGCAGAATCACAGGCTATCTCAGGCAGTTCATTCTAAATGGTAAGTTATTGAAATCTTACAGTGCCTTGCAGAAATATCCGGCCCTGTTTGAACTTTTCGAACAAAGATATAAAACTATAATTTTTTTTTGCGAAGAATCAAGAAGTGGGACAAAACCATGAAGTGGAACGTAATTTATTGGATATTTCAAAATTTTTCAAGAATAAACAACTGAAAACTGGGGCATGCAGAATTAATCAAAACCCTTTACTTTCAGTGCAGCAAACTCTCTCCAGAAGTTCAGTGAGGACCTCTTAATGATCCAATGTTGACCTAAATGACTGATGATGATGAATAGAATCCACCTGTGTGGAATCAATGCAACTGCTCTGTCATAGTCTAAAAGGTCCGTTTAAAGCGCAGAGAGAATCATGAAGAACAAGGAACACACCAGGCAGGTCCGGGATACTGTTGTGGGGAAGAATTGGGAATAATGCTGATTGAAACCGCTTTTGAAAAACCCACTTTAGCCTGCTAATTTCATTGGGAAAGGGGCTATATTTAACATCAGTTACAATCAAGTTTTAAGGCAGGGATTCCCAAAGTATGCGAGCTGCCACTAGGGGTTGCGCGACTTGAACTCTATAATAGTGGTTTGACAGTGTTTTTTCCCAAAACCATAAAGACGTGTAAATAAACATTTCCTTTGTGAAAATCAAAACTGAAAATTTTATAAATAAAATGTATTGACATGAAAATCTATTTTAAAAAGTTTTGTTCTACGCTTGATTTTAAGATGAAGTTATCTTCTTCTACGCATTGTGCTTCATATGCGCTCCCAGCTTGTGCCTCTACTTCATTCATTCTCGCAAATATGCTCAATTGGCTGAAACCAGGGAATCTGAGGCAACAGAGGAGAATTGCAACGGATCTAGGAGAAGACAAATGTCTCTCCATCTCCTTCCTCGCCTCACGTCGTGTTCATCAGAAGAGGGAAAATTGAATTCGGGCTGAAAGTTTTACTTACAAAATTAAATTGAGTGACAGTCTCTCTTTTGATCGCGCAGCGCCTACAAACAGCTGCTCATGGTGCCTTGACTATGAACCTCTACCAGCACTGACGCGCATGACTCGCCCGCACCCAGCTGCAGCCTGCACTGCAGCTGGGGGGGATATTAGTGGTAGGCGCAATTTCTTGACTATGCTCACGCACAAAGCTGCAATACGTAGGGGAGCTGAGGTGTTGCCCCGGGCGTGTCTACCTGCTGAATGTAACCGCTGTAAAAAAAAAAAAAAAAAAAAGTATTTCTTATTAATAACATCTTTATGGAGTGCTCAGTTATTGTTACTGTGGTCTGCTTTACCAAAGTTCTGTCTCTCTCGCTCGTCATCGGACACAAATTAAAGTAAAGTTCTTAGTGTTTGTATTTTGCGACGTAAATTGTGAGTCAGACTCAGATTAAGAAACTAGTGCATGAAATAAACAAAGTGAGAACACACACACAGGTAGATTATCAGAGTTTAGTCCGTGAATACAGCCGCTTCAGAGACGTTTCAGGTTGTGGAGGTGTGGCCTATCTAAGCATCTCTTTCTCTCGCTCCAGGCTGAGCCACTGATGCACCTGGAAAATCCTCAAATTTAACTTTTAATATTAAGCATATGCTTTTCTCCACAGCAACATCAAGTGAACTCCACAATCTTACAAAATTCTGGACTGGATGGGAGATTCTGCCAAAAAGTCTAACCGTGGAGATAGTAGATGGAAGGTATCCCACTGCTGCCACCTGCTACGAGACTCTACGCCTTCCACTCCATTATAAGGACTACTCGACCTTTAAGGGTGAACTCCTGGCCTGCATTGAAACCTGCTATGCGGGGTTTGGTCTTATTTGATTGTTGGATCTTCCACTGCATAAAATTGAGTCTAAGTTGTTCAAGGTTTGGAATTTAAATATGAAGTTCGATGTGTTCCTCCTGTATATGTTAAACTGGAAGAAGAAAATTTATTTCATTTGTGACAATGTTAACTTTCCTTTGCCAAAGATTCACATGCATTTTGACTAAAATAAACAAGCAGATTTGCATGGAAGTTTTTTATTACAACACGTTTCTTCCTAGGGTTCTACTTTTACATTTGAATGTTATGTATACATTTTCAATCTTTTAACCCAAGCATTTCAAATTTGCCAAATGAGATTAGATCAACAGTTTTCTAATTTTCCTCTTCAAATGATAAAGTATTTACATAAAAAAATCTGTTGGCATTATTTACAGATAAGTTGACATAGCCCATTTAAAAGAATTGCTCACAAAACTGAACAGCTGCAATGTAGATGTCTGAGCCAAAGGACTGGGATGCAGCTCTTGGATTTACCACTTCCTGTAAACTTGCCATTTGTTCCTCAGTCAATGGACAGTCGATGTTTGGAACAACAATAGTCGACTGGTTCTGGCAAGAAAGGCCACTGTCCTCCCACTCAATGTCTGGAATCGGGACCCCCTGCAATAAAAAAGGGAAGGAATAAGTGTGAATGGGAAATCTTAAATGCTAAAATGAGCATCTTTACCTGTGTGTTTTCTGGTTCAGGAACAGGGTGGTAAGTGTGACCCAACACCCACAACTGATTGGGGCTCATGTTGGTTTCTGTTCTTAGTGGATGGTTGTCCCAACCACTGCAAAACGTATTCAAATCCTCCTGAAGGCGAGGCAGAAACACATAGTGACAGCAGAAGAGGTGTGCAGCATTTGAGATGTCGAGAAATCCCTCATCTTCAAGATTGTGAAGAACCTCATAGTAAACAGATGTAACCGCCACCCAGAGGTCTCTCCATAGTCGCTCTATTCTGAAATAATATACAATGAAATCTTTAGTGAGGTATGCATTTGAAAAATTCAGTACTCGCGACTGATCACATTTAGAGCCTATACGTGTTGAGGATTAGTGCAGTTTTAAATCATGCGTTTGTCATTTATAACTCTTGAAACCCTCAAAATAATCAGGGATAACCCATTTGCATCAAGTCTCACATGTAGGAAACTGTTGCAAAGAATATAGCTGTTGTAAAGCCATCTTTAGAATATCAACCGCTTCCAGATGGAAAAACAAGAACCAGGACTAGCGTTAGAGATTATGTGAATACAGAGACTGGCATGCATTACCTGTTACCATGGAGATCACAGATAAACAGACTCTGGAGGCACAGAGTCTACCATACTTGCATTGGAAAGAGTGACTGTTTAGTGGAAGCTGTGTCAGCTAGGACACGTCTACATTATAGCATTATCTTCTCCACCAATGTGATGAACAGAACACTGAAATCATACTGTGTACGTCCCTAAAGGGGGTCCTACTTAACATCTGTGGGAGGAATGAACAGGACTCTCTCGGGCACCTGTTGCTTTGTGTATGACATACCAGTATTGAAGCAGTAAACATCCCTCTGCCTTTTAGATTAAATATTGCAAAATATAGCTACGGTTTGAAGAGTATTTCTACTACTACAGAAGTCTACAATAAGAACACCACATTACCAGATAAAAGACCCTGGGGTGACCGCAAACAGGTCAATTATTTAACACTAGATCCTCATGAGGAAAACACCACAGGATGTTTAAAATTGGAAGACGTGAGTTACAGTGCATCTGCAACCAACCTGAAGACCAGAATCGGTCATGACAGTGGTTATCTATTTTTACAACTGGTGTATGGTGAAGTTGCTAGGGAAACGGGTTTTCTGGGATAAGAGTTTTTCCTATAAACTAAATGAAGCTACATCGTCAGAGCTACAAAAAAATTGAATGACAGTTTCAGAAAAAACAAACAAACCGTTGATTGTGCACACTCTTTCCTGAGATAAAACTACTTCTTCCTGTGCCACGGACAGTAAACATCAGCCGGGCAACCTCCACATTTTCTCCACCGTGGTCGCCACGTACCCTGAAACAAAAACAACAGATTCTGAGGTAAATTGTTGGTATTACTCTGTAAAGACCTAAAAAGCCACAATAACCACAGAAATAACTTACTTAAACCAATGAAGCAGGCCTGGACAAATTGCTCCTCTTCAAGTTTATTTAAAGGGTTACATTTAGTCACTGATATGCTTGGTGACATGGAGTGGACCAATATATTTTTGGTCCACACCATGCTACTACCATCTAATATAGAACAGATTACTGGATCAATGTGTGCTTCTGTGCTTGTTTGTCTGTCTTGTTGTGTCTCTGCTCTGTCTTCTGTAACCCCCAGTCGGTCGAGGCAGATGACCGTTCATACTGAGCCCGGTTCTGCCGGAGGTTTTCCTTCCCGTTAATGGGGAGTTTTTCTTTCCACTGTCGCTTCATGCTTGCTCAATATGAGGGATTGCTGCAAAGCCATGGACAATGCAGACGACTCTCCCTGTGGCTCTACGCTTCTTCAGGAGTAATGCTGCTTGTCGGGACTTTGATGCAATCAACTGGTTCCCTTATATAGGAAACTTTTGACCAATCTGTATAATCTGACCCAATCTGTATAATCTGATTGAACTTGACTTGGAAAGTGCCTTGAGATGACATGTTTCATGAATTGGCGCTATATAAATAAAACTGAATAGAATTTAATTGAATATTAAGATACATGTACTGCTATTTTTTATCCAGGCCTGTTTCATTGTCTGTTACTTTTGTCAGTTTCAAGTAATTTCAGTAACCACTGTGCTCACCAACAGAGCAGTATCAACAATTTTGTCAATTTGTAAATTAAGTTTCAAGGAAATAAAGAGCCCATTTGATCTGTGATTGCGATCGGCCTGCATTGCATCAAAAAAAGTCACATCAATTCAACTTCCAGTATGTGTCAGTATAATAGTTTGATTTTTCTTTTCTTCCTGCTCTCTATCTTTGCCTTTTTTGTATATTTCTTTCAGTTTTACGATTCTGCAAAACAAACTTATGAATATCTTTTTTGTGGTCCAAAAAATATCAACTATTTGTCTCTGACAAGTAGTGTTATTAGAAATATGCTGGTGAAGATTCTCAGTCATCCAGGTCATGGTCATTCCAAGAAAGTAAAAAAACAAACAAGTCCAGTTCTTTTGTTTTTATAATTTTTTTGAAATGTTATTAGAAATATCTGGATTATATAAACATGATCTTCAGAAATTATTTTAATAGAGTTGTTATTTTTAATGCTTTAAAAGGGTAGTAAAAATATTTAAAAGTATTTTAATATCAGGAAAGTGTCATCTTTGTGAAATAAAAATGTAGATTATGTTTTTAAAACATCTGTACATCAATACATATATGTTTTTAGCTAATATATTGGAAAGTTGTATATGCTTTTCAAAAATGTTTTCCCCATTTTCCCCACCACTTTTTTGCTCTAATTTCTATCTACATTTTATTATTACTTGCTTTTATTCTGTTTTAATTTGCTATATTTTAATCATGTAAAGCACTTTGCATTGTCCATGTACTGAATTGTGCTATATAAATAAATTTGCCTTGCCTTGCCTTGCCATGACTACAACATTTTAGAATTATGACTTTTGCTAGATAATGATATTCAGTTTTAAATCCTGGTACTACAAGTAAACAACATTATGAAAGATTGTTATCCCTGTAATGTTGAGGTTTATTATCAAAAAAAAGCGATAAAACATAATTTACCATCTCTTGTATCCAAGTAAACCACAGTATTGCCAGTTTAATGTATTTAGTAAGTCATCTTTCTTAACATCACAAAAAGTCAATCAAACCTTTAAAATTAGAGACACATACTGGGAAATCAAATATTTAAAGTTTGAGATTGGCCATACTTTTTTATCATTTTAGACAACTCCTTTAATTAAATATCAGTATATAGTTTTAGTAAAAGTGTATGACAAAATTCCTAAGAGTTAGAAATGCATCAGTAATTACCTGAGAGGAAAACCAAACCTCTCTATTGATGTTTGGAAGAATGCCAGAGTTGTTGATGCCAGGTTGTTTGTGGCAGCATCAAGATACATAATCTGTCTCAGAAAAAGAGTAATGAATGACATCCATGTAAACAGCTCATTGGACTGCACAACTCAACATACCTTACGAGAAAAGCCATCAATGCCTCCAAAGATGACAATGTTATAGCTGAACAAGAAAACAAAACAGAAAAGTTATTTAAAAATTGCTTGAAAGCAGGTAATGCAAACTAAGTTATTTTAGCTCAATTGCATTTAGAGTTAACAATAAGCCTGAAAATATATACAGTGTTAATTATTTACAACTGAAAATATGCTCAGGATTAGGGCTGGACGATAATTCAATTACAATATATATTGATCAACAGACGTATATCGATAATAGAAAAAAAGGGTCAATAAAAAGTTCAACAGAATAAGTTTTTCTATCTTGTAGTTTTGGTAAAAAGTTGGTTGAATTATCGATATCGATCAATATAATTTCTATTTTATCAATATAGATTTTTCCATATCGTCCAGCCCTACTCAGGATTGTTAACTTAAAAAGCTCAAATTATTTACCGTATCAGTTTATGGTTTGTGTCGATATGCATAAGAGACTGTGGTCCTGGGACAGAATAAGCCCGTCGAGCGATGCAACCTAATGAAACCATTCTTGACACAACACCAGCTGTGTCAACACGGTGCATGGATGCTCGAACTCTTTGGTATTGGACTCTGTGTCCTCTGGCCTGAAGAAGTGCCTTTACCATCCGATACCCAGAGTGAGGCTGCCTAGATTTTATGTCTGTAATGCATTGGTCCAATTCTCCATCTGACATGTTGCTGTAGACTGCCTTGACTGACAGATTGAACTCCTCCATGCGTCGGAATACAGTGCTTCTAGACATTCCCAAAATTTTAGCAATGGCTGGGATGGACAAGTTCAGTTCTAGAAGACTGTTAAGATACTGGGGGGAAAGAGCCATTCTGTGGCGCCCAGCAGATCCCCGCTCAAAATGAATGACAGCAGTAGTCTGATTTCTTTGGTCCTTTTCTCTGCTTATGAGTGTATGCAAATTGTTTATTGCATCTAAAATCAGAGGGCAAACCTCTATCTGACCGGACAAAGCATTTAAAAAAACAAGCTCCTGGGTGCAAATGAAATCTAAAAAGTCCTGATCCAGGGGAAGGTGTTCAAGACAATGCTCCAAGCGTGAACGCAGTCTCTCAAGAATATGATTTAGGAGTAACTCCTAAAACAGAACCAAAATAAATATTATTCTTTTTATTATATTATTTATTATTCTTAACTACTTAATAAAATATGTCGTGAGTAAACATAGCAATGTATGGTCAGCTACAATGTGGGAAACAAATACTTAACAACACAATGGCATATTTTTATAAATGCAAAAAAAAAGATTTTCATTACCAAATCTAATATCATCACAAACACAGCATATCCAGGTGAATTCATTAGAATGATGCTAGCTTGTAGTGGGCTAAACCTCAGAGAATTGTGCAACGACCAAATCTGTAAATGAGCAATGCATTTAAAGCAAAGCCACAGTTTCAAAAGCACAAACATTAAAGATAATATATACATATAATAAAATATATACATATAAGATAATATACAGTATACATACCGAAGAACTTCCCGAGTTGGCCGCCGCCATGTTGCCTCTGGCCGAAAAGAAGAAAAAAAAAAAGTTTGCCGCCGGCCGCTTCTTCCGGATCAAACCAAGAGCCTTGGCAGACAGGGGTGCCGCACTAGCTGTGATCGCCTCAGTTATTTTACCCAGTCTGATTGGATGAAAAACTCTAATTGCTGTCTATTAGTAGCTACCTGACGTTTGTAATCATATCTGTTTAACAAGAGAAACTCCTCATTCAGCTCCATTCAGCCGGGAACAAAGCTTTTATGGCCAACCGTTGTGTCACGTGACCAAATGGGCTAATTTCATTGGCTAGAAGCTGCTCGACTCTATCGAGTGCAGATTGCTTTGGCTTGAGTTCATCAAAAGGTCAACACATTTGGATTTGAATTTTTTGACGCTGAATTTTTTGACGCTGAATTTTTTAACGCTGAATTTTTTGACGCTGAATTTTTTTCAGCTGAATTTTTGCAGCTGAATTTTTGAGGGCGAATTTTTACCAGATTAAAATTCAGTGTAAGGAATTCAATGTAAAAAAAAATTCAATGTTTAAAATTCAGTGTTAAAAAATTCAGTGTTTAAATTTCGGTGTTAAAAAAAAGGTGGATTCCAATGAGACTATTTTTCTTCCATACATCTTTGTCCAGTACAGTGGCCGATAACATGTAGCCATGCAGTCTAACCAGCCAATAGGCAGAAGTGTTCCTCTTTAGAACCGTGCCGTCCGTGCTCATTATGCATAATGAGGTACAAATGCATACAGAAATGTAAAGAGGACAGGCAGAAGAAAATAAAAAATATATTATCTACTTGCAGTAATTACTGTGCCCTTAGTTGTATGCTTATTTATTTATTTATTGAAATCAAATTATTTCTGTATTTATTTTTAAATATGTCAGTGTTGATGCACCATACATCACTAGTGTCCATATAAACAGTAATACTAATATTAATGCTGATTCATGGTATTTTGTGAAAATTAAAAGAGAAATATTAGGCTAATGGTTTTGTTTTTAGCTACAGGTGACCAAGATGAGCTTCCAACACACTTCCACCTGTTAACTGTGGGCCTGCCACGTTTCCCTCCACCTGTTGAGTTCTTGACTCAGGTTAGAATCATCTAAAGGTATTGATTTCTAATCTGGCAAATCATTCTCAAAATAATGTTTTATCTGCATTATTGATTTACATTTTAAATGGGCTTAAACAAATGCTAAATTCTGAATTAGTTAACAGCTAATTTGACCTTTTTTTCAAATTCTTTAAAACAGACTTTGGTTCTCAAACATAAAGTTCCTCATTGAACTTTAATTTGCGTAATAGTTTTCAGCCATTTTGTTTGTCCTTTCGTTCTTTAGTGTTTACATATTTCATTAGTGTTCTTAAATCATAATTTTGCTTAGCAGATTTAAGTGAATTTAACTGGATCAGTCAGTTATTGATTGAAATTTGGCATTAAGTTTAATTATTTCTGTCAATAAATGATCATATTTTGAACAGAGGTTTTCATAAGTGCATTTCATATGTGTTTACAGGACAATACTTGTCAGACAAGGCTATTTAATAAAATCTAAAATAGCATACATGCATTTAATTGCACAAGACTACTACATACATTAGGATTTTTTCTTGAGACTTCCTTTTTGTAGAAGAAATCTGACCTGGTACTTTTAGGCAACTGGCTTCTGTTTATGGTATGCCTGAAATGCCAAAAAACATACAGGACAAAAAAAATCAATCACACTAAATTATCTTGAAACAAGCTAATTATGCTCTCAAGGCTGTTTGAAAAGACAAAAACCTTGATTTGTCTCTAATACAAAAATATTCTGTTTCATTTCCTTTGTTTTATTGTTTTCAAATCAGAAAACAATACACTGTAAACTAAAAGGGTACAAAGGCTAAGTATTTGGACGAAAACGTTTTTGATTAATTCTACTTAATTTAACATTTTCCAATTATATACGCTTAATATGAATAGATATCATGCTCTTATTTAATCCAAACTTTCTCCTGGGTTATAGACATACCCGTAATAGAAATGTTGACTGAACCGCTCCTTTGTCCTTCATCATTTTGGCACCAGTACTCTCCACTGTGTTTTTCTAACGCAGGCTTAATGGTGCAGGAATGTGCTGGTGAGCTGCAGGAGTCTGAAACATTTGTTGGTCGGGCTTTGTGGAACTCCCTCATTACTCTCCACGTATTATCGCCAGACATCAGCTCACATCACACAGTTACAGACTCATACTCAAAAAACTGAAATCTGTCGGGAAAAATGTAAGGTAAAGCCCCATCTGAAGGGAATAGAATGAGAAAAGTGTTAGTGAAAAACTCTGGATACTAAGGGTATCTTAGGACACCATCAAAATGATAAGATTGTATTGCAAGCTCTCAATTTTCTAGAAGTAAGCTAATCGTTAAATATCACTTTTAGTATGAATACATAAGTGTTTCCACACAACTCACCAGCTCTCTGAGCATAAACGCTGTGTTCACGTTGTGCAATCACCAAAAACACATTTAGGACTACAAACGAAGACATAAGAGAGAAATCGACGTCATACAAACACAAAAAAGTTGCTTTTAAAAACTTTTACTTACAAATGCAGGAAGACATGGCCTCCATGACAGATGTTCACACTGACTCTCAAGTGTTTCACACTGACATGCAATGTCATCTGTAGGTTAAGAACTTCCTCTTCCTGTCTCGATTATTTCTGAGGTGTTTAAAAATGCAGGTTGAAATTGTCATGCTAGAAATAGCTGTGAGAGTACTGCTGTCACACAGATACTGCCACGGACCTTTTGCAGCACTTGCAGATAGAATGCTACATACATCAGTAAAATATGGTAACAACAAGCTCAGTCTCTCAACATAAGTCTGCCTAAAATGACCAACTCCTTTCCTCTTCAAAGCCACAGTTTTTGTGATTCTGTGCTGTGCTTGGTGAGCAGCCAATCTTTAATGATCACACAAAAAGACGTGTTCTCTTTTCCGCAAGGAAAGCCACTTCATATTAATCAAAGACTATATAACCCTCGGAATTTGGCTGTCTAAAATTCAGCATAAAATATATTAAAAAAAAATCTTGTCTTTGTCAAAAGTGGCCCTTAATCGCAGTCCTCGAGGACTGATGTCCTGCAGGTTTTAGATGTGTCTCTGGTCCAACACACCTGAATCTAATGGTTGAATTACCTCCTCCGTATGCAGTCAAGTTCTCAAGATTCCTGCTAACAACCTGATTATTTGACTCTGATTATTGGCATTTTAAAGCAGAGTGGCAAATAAAAGTCTCAAGACACTGGCCCTTGAGGACTGGAATTAAGGTCTACTGGTCTCGGGTTTCATTGGTCCCCCTCCAGTGAAAAATTATAAAAAGGAGCATGAGATATTTAACCATACAACTTCTCTAAAATTAGATTTTTAATTAATATGTTTTATTGTAGTCATCCTCACGTCCCTGGACTTCATTTGGTCCTCTTTTTTCCTTAGCACCTCTCTCCCTTTTCCACTGTTTCCTCAGGTGGGTTGCGTACTCACTCCAGCCAAAGAGTACAGTCACAACATCCGTCTATCACACCGTTGTCTATACCCGTTTATTCATGCAGGGTTGTGTGAGGCTGCTTGTCTCTAGCTGTCATCAGATGAGATGCTGGGTACACCCTGGAGATCTTCAGAGAAAAGACTTTAAAATATTTCTGTTAGATTATAAAGCAATGAACGGCTTAGTACCAAAATACTGTTGTGTCAACCCTCCAGACCACTCACATCTTCTGGTACACAGGGAGATGTTCCATTGGGCAGATGTTTCCAGAAGGGCTAGGCGATAGGGAAAGACGGATCCAGGCACGAGATTCGTAACAGGAGGAACACACACTGTCCGGACGTATCCATGTGCAGCAGAGACAGGTCTGAGGTCCAAGGTCCAGGGTTGCATTGTACGCAGAAGGCAGGAGACTCCAGAAAGGGGCAGAGGCAGACAGGCTTGGTCAGTAAGCAAGGCAGGAGGTCAGTGTCCAGAGATCAGAAGCCAACAGGAGTATCCGACAGGAGCAAGGGAGCCAGGAGTAAAAGAGGAACAAGACAGGTCAGTAACAGGAGGTCAGAAATAGGAAAGCTGGATGGTTTACTCACACAAAGGTTTTCAAGAATCTGGAAGTTACACACTGGGAGAGCCAGTAATATAAGTAATTAGTACTATCTTGTCCAGTTTTGTTGTCTGACATCTGTTGCTCTCATCAAATCTTGCAGCTAAGCTTGGTTGTCCATTTACATTCAATAGTAACAAATAAGAGGTTATTGATGATATGTCTCTGAAATTTGACTTTTTGCAAAAATAACTATAGGCAACCAGTCATCAGATCTTCTGCTCCATGAAACCCATATGTTCATGATTTTTGGTCCTTTAATATTGTTGCATTGGACTAAATTGTTATTTTTCAATGGACATATATGTGGGAGAAACAGCCTATTTCAATGTATTCCAACATTAACATCATAACAAACTATTAGTAATAACTGCCTTTAGCAATATGTCTTTTTTAGGCCAGAGGTGTAATGCATTTTAGGCCCTTGTGTCATGGGACATCTAAGCTTTTGTCCTTAACGGCGTTTTTTTTTTTTTTTGCTTAAATTACTTTTACTTTTATACTTTAAGAACTTTTGAAACTGGCACTTTTACACTTTTACTTGAATGAAAAGCTTGCGTTGATACTTCTAGTTCTGCAAAAGTATTTTTAAACCCTAGAATTTATACTTCTGCTGGAGTAATAAATGTGAAGACTTTTGACACCTCTGACAATATGTAAATTTAAACTACATAAAATGAGAAGAAAGTACAATATGGACAGAGGGAAATGCTTAGTTTAACCAACCCTGGGGGATGGGTGATCATTTCCTTTCAGTCTCAACTTTATTCTGGAGTTCACTGACATTTCAGTAGGTTCACTTCCTGGTTGAACTAGTAAGGTGGTAGGTGGCCTCGCCTTTAACTTTACAGGCTTTATATCTGAGACTTTGCACCCTGCAGTTAATGGAGAAGAAAGGAGACACAATACAGCCGAGCAGATAAACCTATTTTTCTTAAATTCGATTTCTTCTTCTTTGTATGAGCATGAACTTTATTTAAAAAGGGCAGTGAACAGTTCTAACACAAATGACACCGTTTGATGCAGTGTACCATATTGCAGCATAAGATAATCCACATCTCCAGTTTATTGACAGGTTGCAAAAATGAGGCTACACACACACACACACACACACACACACACACCATCAATGATTACAAGTCTGAGCGGGTTTTTAAAATTATTTTTTATATTTGATTAAAAAAAAACTCAGAGCGACAGCTCCAAACATCATCAGGCAAAGTGCTCCATTGCTCAGTAGACCTGATCATAAAAGCAGATGGACCAGAAACAACACGGCACAATCTCTCAGATGAGTCTCATGGTCATATTGACTCTAGGAGGCGATATACACATACTCAGACAACCATTTACATTTTTATAAAGAAGACAGATTAAAAATGACATAACAATTTTCAGACCTCTATAGTATTTGCCATTGTTACATGTTCTATTTGTTTTTAATTAAATGTGGTTCTAAATGTATGATGAGGAAAAACTACTGAAACAAGTGATCTTCGCAGTGCATGGAAAGTCACAAACTTAAACTTATCCTCTTTATCAGTAGTAGTGATGTTTAGATGAGGCGTCATGAAGCGTTTAGACAAACTGTATTGATACGGGAAAAAAACTGTATTGATACTGTATTGAACTGTATTGAATACTGACACCTGCTGGACTTTAAAAATCCCTACAGGCAGCCTAGTTGACAGAGTTAACTGACACTGATATGATGACCAAGTATGCACAATAATACAATTTAAGTCATTGTATGTTGCATTGTATTATTTCATATTTTTATTAAAATTTAAAATATCTTAGATTTTTTTTAGATACAGTCAAATAATGTGAGCCTGTAACATAACATAAAAACTCTAAGTAAACATGTTGTGAATGAGGATGCTTGTGTACTGAATTTTTTTAATGTTTTTTTCTAAAAAAAAATAAGTTGTTCCGATGTTTTGATATTGAGTCCATTACGCTTTTTTAATATCACTTCTCCAGCTGTAGAAAACAGCCGCTCACACGGCACAGATGATGCTGGAGTGCAAAGAAAATGTAATGAAAGGCGTCAGAAGTTTGAACAGACTGTCTTTTGGTTTTTCCAGTATATCATAGGATCCTGGGACCCTCTGCTAAGTATCTGTGCACCTCCTGGTTGGCATCATATGTGGACTTTTGGTCTGCCTGCCCACTTCAATGTCAAGATGTTGCCTAAGGGTATCTAAAAAGACAAATTAGCATTTTAGAACATGATTTACAAATATGTAATGCTCAATAACATGCCTGAAGTGGGTCACACAGCTGTTGTGAAGATGTTCCTGGCTGGGGTTCATTTGTGCTTCTTATTACAGATGCACATTCTGACCACAGTCTGCTGATGGGCTCACTGCACCTGGAGGAACTGAGGAACCGGAGTGATTTAAATTGAGGAGGTGCTTTTGTTTAAATAAAGTTCTGTTTAACAAGTGCATTGTTTAACCTGCAGAAAATAATAGGAACAGTAAACTAAGAGTCACTTTGAAAAGAATTTCAGTTCAGATAGATCAAGTGGAAACTCTGAGGAACAGAATGAAACAACAAGGAAATTAAAACAAATACCTTATTTTCCAATATGTGATCAAAATGGTCCCACATGGCAGAAACCTTTCTTTTGGCTTGAGGAAGCTCCATAGTTTTTGAAGAACCGCTAAAGATCAGAATCAGAAATACTTTAATAATCCCAGAGGGAAATTACTGTTCCAGTACAACCGTCCATCACATACATCACAAACATTTCGGGGGAACGATTGACTGAGGCCTTGCTGCCGAGGACCCCGCCTGACGCGGTTTCCATAGGGCGCTGCCTTTAACTCTGTGGAAAGATAGGAGCCACATTTGGGGAGGGAGAGGGAAAAATACATGTTTTGACACTTTATACTATTCCCGGATCAAAGATTATTTTGGCAGATGCATCCTGTTGACAGATACCCTTCCTTATAAACACAGTTTGCCGCGTCAGAGTCAGTTCGAAACAGCGCCTGTATCGGTCACGTGACTTTCCCATAGCGATACGCGCATCGACACGGGTTTTGCTCTATGAGCTTGACGCTTCGCCGAGGCATCGGTGTTGCTGGACCCATCACTAATCAGTAGTGTTAATGCTCATAGTGCTTATATTTATATATATATATATATATATATATATATATATATATATATATATATATATATATATATATATATATATATAAATAAATAAAATATATTTTTAGGACCTTATGCAGCATAGAAAATCTGGTTATTTGGCTTCAGAAAAGCTAATGTAACACCATAGGTCACCATCATTCAAAATGTTTTATGATCAAGAAATGTTTGGGACTATAATCTACTACAGCATTTTCTAAATGTGGAACTTTTCAGCATATTTTCCTGTTCTTCTGTCACTTTGTTGTCTTCAGGATGCTTCCCCTACCACAAATGTTATCTTTAAGGCCTTTGCTGAAAGAAGTTCTGATTGCTGATCTCATGTTGTAGCCTCGTGAGACCATCCTGATCTCGCGAGTTTTCAAGGTTTCACTCGCAGATCAGTCTGGCTACTCTCCGTTAAAGAAAATTTGGAGCCGTTCACCAAACGAACGTCCAATCAGCGTTGGTTTGAGGCGGGTTGAGGTGTGACGCAACGAGAAGCGCGTCAGTTCAGTCTTAAGAACATGGCGGCTTCAGCCGATGAAACTAGCGTTAGCGTGGCCACCGAGCAAGTTTTATCGGAAAAACAGAGTATTTCTCTGCTGAGCTAACGAGCCTTTACCTGCAGCAGCAAGAGCAGCTTGGCTTGTGGTTGTGTTTTCGTCGTCGCTCGTAACAGAGCGACGACGAATCTGATTGGTTCATGGCCCGTCTATCACCAACATAGGCCAATCAGCTAACCAGTATTTTCGCCCCTTCCCAAAATTACTTCAACGGAAGGTTTCTAGATGGATATGCGGAGCAAATCTATCTGGCGGAGTCAGGTAACTCATGTTTGGCTTCCTTCTCCTGGCAAACTCCTGCAAATGTAAGTTCCTAAGAGATAAATGGTGAAAGTTTATTAATCACTGTCAGTTGCCAAATCAGGAACTTATTTCATGTATTTTTTTACAAAAAGATATTATGGTTCAAGGAAATAAGACCCTTAGTGGATAATATCTGTGACTGAGACCAGGTACAAAGAGTTATATTAGTTTAGAGAAATTAATCAGGTTTTCTTTTGCAGGTCAGTCCCTGGTGACAAACCAGCCTCAGCTGGTGACAGCAATGGTCGGTGAAGACGTTGTTTTACCGTGTCACCTGGAAGTTGCTGTGAACGTTGATGAGTTGGTGCTGGAATGGGGGAGACTGGACCTAAGTCCTAAATTTGTGTATGTGTGGTTTGAAGGAAGTGAATATACAGATGACCTAAACACGGCCTACAGGGGAAGAACGTCACTGTTCACAGACAGACTGAGAGATGGAGATGTTTCACTGAGACTCAAGGGAGTAAGACACTCTGACAGCGCAAGATTTAGGTGCTATGATCCAAAAGGGAATAAAGAATATTTTATTAACCTTCTTGTTGGTAAGTAAACACAGTACAAGGAGTGCAGGTAACTGCTGCTTATTTCTGCATGGGGATGTGGAAAACACTGTACAGGGCTTCAAATAAGAGACAGAATTTCTGTTTATGTTTTTAGCAACAAAAACTAAATTTGTTTGCAACCGTAAATAAATTGTTCTGCACAGTGGTGCTGTTTGCATTGTTGCCCCGCATCTAGATGGTCTTGGGTTAAAATCCCAGAATTATCCTTTTCTGGACTGTGCTTGCATGTTCTCCTTCTTCCTTTGAGAGCTTCTTTCCATCTTCTATCCACAGCCTAAAAGCGGAACTGTTAAGTTTTGTTATTGCCCCGGACTCTTTATTCGAGAGGAAACAGTTCTCCGAATAATGCACAAGGAGTTAGAATGTTAAGATTAACAATATTTCTTCCATAATAGGCCAAATAAAAGTAACAAAGTAGTTACACAATCTGAATAATACAGAAAATCTGTTTTACACACTGGCGTTGGACCACCGGTCAGACTTCTTCAGAAGAACTGGCAAAGAGTGGCAAAAAACAACAGTTTCCATCTCTTCTTATACTCTAAGCTCCATCCCTTCAGTATGTTACCCTTTGTATGTGTCTCAGCCCTATCTATTAATAACCAGACACACATCTGGCCTTCATATAGAATATAGTGTTGCTGAAGCTGTGTGCTTGAAATAAGGCAAAATAAGGCAAACATCCTACAGTCTAAAGACAATACAGAGCGTACAGTCACGGTAGAGGTTAACATTAACAATATCCACCTGTAGCAGTTCATTGGCTACTCTGTTTTTTAGTCTGCATGATTTTCTGGGCTGTGGTGGCTCCTGCTGCCCTGTGATGGACTTGCAACCCATCCAGGGTGTTAGCCATTGGAGACAGATACCAGAAGACTGACTGACGCTGAACTTGTGGCTATGATTTACTTTGTGGTGTGTATTTAGTTAAATTCCTCATCTATTCTTCTTCCTTCTGGTCTAAATACATACTTGCCGTATTTAGACTTTTCTAAAGATTTTTTCAATCCTCAACTCACACAAGGGAGGTATTTGCTAAAATGACTCAAAGGAACTCCTTTTAACTGAATTGTAGATGAAGAGACAGGAATCCAGAATGTATGAAAAGTAATTTACTCTGGGTTGCTGCACTTAGATTTAGAAACTACTTTTTCGTTTACACCGGTTTGTTCCTGAACTATCCATCCACTTTGCATATGTGCTTAATCTCTGCAAAGAT
This sequence comes from Fundulus heteroclitus, assembly GCF_011125445.2. NCBI lineage: Eukaryota > Metazoa > Chordata > Actinopteri > Cyprinodontiformes > Fundulidae > Fundulus > Fundulus heteroclitus. The sequence goes on along the minus strand of NW_023396541.1, from coordinate 157,486 downwards.
GTTTGTCCCTCTCTCAAGTAGTCATTAGAGAGAGGCAGGGCGCATTCGGGAAATCTCAGTAGGTGCAACTATCTCAAGCGAGGTGTAAGTAATCCAGCTAAATGTGCGCCCCTGGCTGTCTACAGACCATGAGGTCGATACCAGATTCACTGATGCTACAGTAGATGAGTTTTTTGAGCCAGTCTTCAAACCAAACCAGCAGCATGTTTTGATGGAGGCTGATGAGGAACTGAAGAATAAGAAAAGAAACACTGCTGCTATTACAAGGAAAACACGTTTTTTTGGAGCTACTTATATTGCAAGAGTAAAGGGGTGAAACCTTTTCAGAAGACAGCCTTTGCAAAGCAATGTTTACCTCATATTAGATTTTAATAGTGTTAATAGTCTGTTTGAGGCCTCAAGCTGAAACCAACTTGTTTTCCGCAGCAGGACAATCACCCAAAGCACACGAGCAAGTCCACGTCTAGGAGGAAAAAAAAGAATGAAGATTTTTGAGTGGCCTAGTCAAAGTCCTTGGGAAAATCACCAAGGATTTCACTCACCCTGCACACACACTCTTCTCCCTCCTGCCCTCTGGGAGGTGTTACAGAAGCTTACGGCCCAGAACCACCAGGCACCGGAACAGCCTCCTGACACAACTGTAAGGACTGTAACCCCCCATCCAATAATAACATATGGACTGTTCCCCTCACACACACATACAATTTGTATACACTCTGTATAGATTCTGTCAATCTTATCTGCCATTATTTATCTTGTTTTATAAACCCGCTAATACATATATAATCCTTTTCCTAACATTCCTGTATATTCTGTATAATCTGTGCATATAGCTCCCATATTTATATTTATACACAACATTTTACAGTCACCTACTATTACTTTTTACTTATACATATAAATAATATTTATATCCTTTATAGAACTTCTGGATAGATGCAAACCACATTTTGTTGCTTTACTTGTGACAGTGCAATGACAATAAAGTTTAATTCTATTCCATTCTAAATTTGATGACTGATTAAATGATTTAAAGCATCAGACATGTTTTAAACACATTTTAGAGGACAAATTTGAAAACATGGAATTGCCTTAAATATGAGTAAAATATATATTTTGTCAGTGTAACATCTATTTTAAAGCTCCTTTAGCTAAATAAATGTTGATTAAAAGGTGCAATAAATATATTTGAATATAAATAAATGCCTAATATGTCATGAACCAGAGACAGATGGACCCAGTATTCAACCAGACAAGATAGGTTTCAAGCAAAAACAGGATTTAATGATAATCTGGGACAGGCAATGCACAGTGGTCAAAAAGGCAGTCCAAAATCCGGTACACAAAATGGCAATCCAAAAAGGCAGAAGTACAGACAAGGCTAAGGCAAAACTCAAAATCCCAAGGCAGGTCCAGGTCAGAAAAACAGGTAAGCAATCATACAGGGCAAGAAAATTAGGTTCAAGGATCAGGCTGGCTCAGAGTCAAAAAGGCAATCGGGTCGGTATCAACAGGGCTATCAGAAATACAACGCTGGATAAGACTCACCATGTGGTTTGAATTGATCTGGCAGATTGCAGAGGTTTGAGACAGGACTATATAGGGGAGTGAGCAGGTGAACAGGAGTGAAAACTAATTACTGACATGGGTGGAGTTTGTCAGGAACAGGGAAGTGACTGGAAGAAAACTGACACTGATTGGATGGCAGTGTTGTAGTACTCGAGTCCGAGACTCGAACTTGAGTCCGAGTCATTAGCTAAATTTAGAGACTCGTGACTTGACTTGGACTTGAGCACTGATGACTCGAACTTGGACTCGGACTCCTACATTCAGATCATTCTGACTCGGAGATTGAGAAAAAGACTCGACTTTTTTTATATCATTAGGCTATAATTTTAATATGTCATTAGAATATTTTTTGATGTATGATTTTAATATCTAAATGTCGTACCGCGCACGTGACGTCACCATCTCATGAGCAACGCCCCTTGCCGCTAAGGAAGGGCAAACAGTGTGAGAGCGCAACGCAAGTAGCAACCAGCCGTTACACATGCAACAGATACAACAATATGACTGACTTTTCAGCTGTTAAACTTTCACAAGAGGATGTCCAGGCGCCCGTTTTACTGGTAGAACTGTGGAACAACATACCAACGTTCAGCTCAAACGATGGCTTGAGTGTCGAGGTCTCGGAAAGACGGGCCGAGTTGATAGGAAGGTAAGTCGATGTTTTTCTTCGGCTCGGCGTTCTTGGCGTCATCAGACGTTTTTTTTCTGTTTGTAGTCACCGTCCAGGAATCGGTATAAATTTTCCGGCCCGCCGAACAATTTAGTCCGGTCCGGTGGCCAAATGCATTATCATTATCCAACGGCTGGATCTCCTCGCTGCATCGACCGATCCACACCAGATTTGTTGTGAGTCATGGGGGAACGCTGCCGAACGCGTTTGTGGGAATCGCCCGGTGGACGGGCGAGGAAAATGCGTAACAGCATCTGCGGTGGCGGGCGGCCGGTGGTGCGCGAACCCCGCCGCGGCTCCGGGCGGCCGGCGGGCGGGCGGGCAGCTCCGGGCGGCCGGGCCGGCGGGCGGGCGGCTCCGGGCGGCCGGCGGTGTGCGAACCCCGCCCGCCGGTCGGCACCGCGGCAGTGGCCAATAGGCCGGAGCGCGCTTGGCTGCGAGGGCCGATCGACGCCGCTTGCGGCTTTAACATCCTTCATATGCGGCCTATCAGCGTACCTCGAGTCGCTGTTGCGCGTTCCATAACAACAATGTTTAAAAACCATGGTTAGGAGACGTCTTAGACTTGGAAAAAGCGGTAGTTTTACCGAGTAAAACCAAGGGTAACTACAGCGAAAGAGTTATTAGTGCAAGGGAATGTTACTGCTTCATGTCATACATCACACGTCAATAGTGACTCGACTCGGACTCGACTCGGATTTTTTTTTTTAATGACTTGGACTTGACTCGGACTTGAACACTGGTGACTCGAACCTGGACTCGGACTCGAGGCATAGTGACTTGACTACAACACTGTTGGATGGTGACTGGAGAAGAGGAGTGACAGGGTGTAGACTAAGAGGTGAGCTGGCAGATAGCTGGCACGTGAACTGAGTGACTGATTAAAGGCTGGATACAAAGAAGTGAACTGAGCAGGCCAAGTGACTTAATAACAAACTACTCCATAAACCAAAACAGAACCTAAACCTAAGACTAAACAAAACACAAGCTATAATAGAAACCAAACAAGAAAGAACCCAAAACCAAAACTGATTTAAAAGGCCGGAGAGTTAACTAATAAATCAAAATTAACAAACAGCCAAAACAAAACCCAAATCCTGACATAATAGTAACCATACTGAACTTTTTCAATATTTTCCACTGTCTTCATCTCTGTGTAGTTTTATATTTAATTTGTAATTTGAATTGTGCTGTATAAGCTCATCCATGTAGTGTTGTAATTCAACAAGTGGACACGTTTTTAGATAATGTATTTTTATTACAACAGTCTTGCAGATTCTTGATTGAATAAATTAAGCCCAGTGCAAGATTATTTTTAAGGTTATTTCAATGTTTGCTTGTGTGTTTTTACTAAATACTCTATTTATTTTCTAACAAGACAATTCCAAGTGCTGTACATGAAAAAAAACAGAGGAAAGAATAGAATCACAGAAACAGAGGGAAAACATTACAGAGACAACCACATTGCATTTGAATAGTGGCAGCCGGTCAAGATACAATATTAGAAAAGTCGGACTCCCTATTTTTGTTATGTTGTAAATTTCCCCGTACTGTATCTTTTTTAAGTGGCGCAGTGGGTAGCACTGTTGCCTTGCAGCAAGAAGGTTCTGGGTCCAACCCTTGGTCTTTCTGCATGGAGTTTGCATGTTCTCCCTTTGCATGCGTAGGTTCTCTCCAGGTACTCCGGCTTCCTCCCACAGTCCAAAAAACATGACTGTTAGATTAATTGGTCTCTAAGATCCTCTTAGGTGTGAATGTGTGTGTGAATTGCTGTTTGTCTCTGTGTTGCCCTGCGACAGACTGGCGACCTGTCCAGGATGTACCCCGCCTCTCGTCCAGTGAAGTCTGAAGATAGTCATCAGCACCCATCATGAGGTCGCAACGGGTACTCCTGCAGCTATACCTGAATCTGTGCCACTGCAGAATGGTAAAGAGTATTTTTTTATTCCATTCTATGCATGAAGGTTGTTGGAAGCACAGTGAGAAAGTTATAATCAGCTGAGGATAACAGTATGAAATTAAGTCGTTTATAGCCCCTAAAATGTTCACATTGACTCAAAGAGTAAGATCACTACATTCACATAAAAATGTCAATGTCTGGACACTTTGGAGACAACAGCAAGTTCCAAACTATCCTAGGTTTCAAAAGTTTCATGTCCGTGTTTTTGCCTTACCAAAAACATTAACATATTCAAATGCAAGCATCAGACAGAGAGGACACTGCGTGATTCACATTTGGAAAATGTCAGAAATCTGAACCTTATTTCTGTTCTGTGAAAACCTTTAGTGAAGCCCACAAGATTTTCTCATCCACCTCTTGTTTAGAAAGCCTTTGTAGACACTCTAGATTTTCTTCAGAGATATGAAGTGATATTATTGTCACTGTAAATTACTGTGACTTCCTGTCAGAAAACTAGACTGGTAATACAACTGTCTCTATTTTCAGTGGTCAAAATGTCCATCCATCCATTTTCTAACACGCTTATCCCTAATGGGGTCACGAGGGGTACTGGTCACTATCTCCAGGGTTCACCGGGCGAGAGGCGGGGTACAACCTGGACAGACCGCCAGTCTGTCACAGAGCAACACAGAGACATACAGGACAAACAACCATTCACACACACACTCACAATAAGGACAATTTTGGGAGTGGTCAAAGTGTCAAAGTTCATTGTGAAACAGTGAAACTTTATTTTCTTTTTAACTTATTGTATTTAGATTTTTGCTTTTGTGTATATCATTATGAGACATATATTTTTCTATACTCTGTAATGGATGGTATCATATGAGACAATAGGCTCCTATGTGCAAACCGTGCTAGACACACCTTGGTTTATAGCAGAAAACAGACTAAAGTTCAAGTCAGGGCACTTGAACCAGCAGCTCGTGTAACCGTTTACTCAGGAATTTACCTCTGCAAGCCAGGTACTAAGTTCTCTTAATTTGCTGCACAACTGTTGTATAAATTCATATTTCATGTGTTCATTATGTAATCTGTATGACATTGTCAAAAATTTTTTACATTTGTTCAAAGTTTGTTGGTGTTGTTTTAAAAATTAAAATGTATCTTAAAAAATATTCATCTTAACTTTGGTAGAACTCAAAAAACCTACCAGTTTCCAAAAAAAGAAAATCTTAAAGTCAAGCGAACAATTTTTGTGTTTTCAAGTTACAGCAGATTTTACAATCCCTGCTCCACTGATCGTCATGATTCAGAAGATTGGTTCTGTTCTTGCAACTGTCTTGGTTTTGATTGTATGGGCATGCAAGTTATGCTCTATCTCTCTGTCTGTCTGTCTTCTTTTATCTCTCTATGTATTGTACTTTTCAATTTTATGAGCTTTAAACTTATGCACTTTTTGTTGTTCTTGTTGTCAGACTATTATCCAAAAGAACAAATGACAAACCAGACGAAGGTCAGTATTCTGTCACTCACAGAGAGACAGTCACAGAGGAATGTAGAACAATGGACAATGACAGAGGAACAGCAGAAGGTTACTGAAAAGATGAAAAAAGAACCCAAACAAGAACCTGAAACAGTAAGCAAATATAAAAAAACAAGTTATTTCAATGTGTCTTTAAATTTGTAACTATTTGAACTTTTTTACTTTGTAGTATATTATGTGCCAAAATCAAACAGATGAACTTGTCTTCACATCTCAAGTTGTGTCCTTAAGTGGATCCCTCCCTCTTGAGACAATTTTCATCCTTCTACTCATTGACATATGTGGAGGTCAACAACTGTTTTTTTCAGGTTAAATAACTAATTTGATCTTTTACCAAATGGGTATGTTGTTCTTTATGAAATTGTACTCTGTTGAATCTGGATGTTGCTGAAAATATGTTCTTATTTCATCTGATTCAGTAGCAGCCGTCTATGAAGTGACTCTCCAGTTCCCCATTGGGAGCGTCCTTGAGTTGATGTTGGGATTGACAACTGTATATGCTATGCATAAACTGAAGAGTAAGTTCATGTTTTTGATATTTATTTCATTTGTTCATGGGTCATGTTTATCAAATAAGGAAATATCAAATTTACTTCCTTATAGAAAGTAACATGAGTGACATGTTAGTTAGAATATTATGTAAAAATTAAAGTACCTGTTACAGGGGTAATGCTAAATAGTTTCTTTGATGGTTTTTAGACCTCTATAGTGAGTTTCAAATGTTTTTACACCCTTATGGCATCCATTATAGAAAAAGATTCAGCCTTCATAGCATCCAAGGATGGAAAAAAAAATTCAAACATTATGAATTTGTATGCAGAACAGTGTAGAAAGGTGTTCACACCCATAGGCAATTGGCATTAATTGATTTGTTGGGAATACATTTTTTATAAGTTAACTGAAGGGTAAAACAGTGCAACACTTTTACAAGCATTTACCTATATAATAGTATACGGCTAAATTTAGTTTTTTTTTAAACTGGAGTAAACTAGATTAAAGTGAGTTAGTACTGTGTTGTCTATAGTTTAGAATTAATCTTTCATTAGAAAGCTGATTCCTGTATAATAATATAATATAATTATGTTTGGTAGAACTGGTGAAGTCACTTGAAGTTATTGTTTTTTTTAGCACAAACCTCACATTTTGGAATCTGTTGATTAAAGAAAATCAACAGTAGCAAAGAGCTATACCCAAATTTTGGCTAAATAAAAAAATAAGTTGTTTGTAGTTCTTATCATGTAAACAAGTTATAATTAAAATTCCAGCTAAATGCCTATGGTTTGTAAATCCTGTCAAAAAAGTCAGAGGCAACAATCTTAAGTGGACAAGGAGACAGGTAAAAAGTTTAGGCTCCATCCAAATACGTCTAATTATAGCTTCTAGCTCTTGTTCCTCACACAACAACAGTTAGAATATCCATCATGGAGAGGAAAAGAGCTTTGGACTGCTGTGCAGACTTGGGACATCCTTTATTTTCAACGTCTTTACGTGATGGAAACGCACATGGATGATGCAAGTCAAATCCAGGCCTACAGCCTTCTAAGATTGAACTACAAACTATGCGCTCTCTTCTCTCCAGACATATTTGTCTGCAATTGCATTGATGTCATGCAATAATAATAGTAATATAATAATATCATCTTCATTGTCATTGCAACAAACATTACAATTAAATTTGTTCTCTGCTTTTAACCCATCACCCTTGGGGAGCAGTGGGCTGCCATTGCGCCCGGGGAGCAATCGGGGGTTAAGGGTCTTGCTCAGGGACCCAGAGTGCAGGCGCTGGGGATCAAACCGGGTACTTGCAACCTTCTATGAGTGCAAGCACACTGCTCTAACCACTAGGCCACCACTCCTGCAAAGGATTGTGGGATTCTTTATAGCTCCTTAGCACCGGTAAGAGACATCACAAGGTTCCTATGCCAAAGTAGCTGCAAGGTGAACCATACAGGCTCCTTTTCCTACCTCCTTCATTACTGACTGCCCTTTTGGGACAGCACTGCTGACGCACTTCCATTTTAGCTAAAAAGTCCTTATCCAAAAGACGTATTCGAATGGAGTCTCTGTCCAGATGCCAGCATTGGGAGCTTTATTACCCAGAGCAGCATCTGTACTGTGCTTTAACAGCCCAAAAGTTCCTGACATTCTATTATAGAACAGGAACGTGGAACAGTTTGACCAATAACATAAGATAAGTAAAGATAGAACTTTGTTGATCTCACAATGGAGAGATTTACTTGTGACATCGGTTCTTTTAAGCAACAGAAGGTGCACAAAGAAGAAAAAGGTACATGAAGTAAATACAGTATATCCAGATATATACAGTGTATGGGAAAAAAATAATATCAAATAGTTAATAACAATAAGGCCAGTCTGTTTCTTATGGCAATCCTTGGCTCAAGTAGTTGTTATTCTGGTATCTTCCAGGTGTTTTGCAGAAGGATTTAGCAGTTATTTCTGGTGGTCAGCTCGACCAGCTCATCTTCAGGATGTGATACAGACCTTTGTGCTTGTTTGATATAACAAGACCATTAATCTTTCCACACGTGTTAAATGGTTCCTGAACGGGACTTTGCCTGGTACAGAGAATAAATCATTCCCTGCTCCAAGAAAATTTGTACCAGTTTCTTCTTAACAAGAAACAATTACTTTTCATTATTATTTATCTCCCACAACCCTTGACTACGTTTGTGTTTTCTATAGTTCTATTTTTCATTCCCAAACTTTTTCTCAAAAACAGGTGAGAACGAGAAAATGGCGAGGGCAATTTGTGAGCTTCAAAGGGAGTTACAGCTGACGGGGCAAGCCTATGAAGATGCCGCTGCTACACTGATAGAGATGAAGACTAAAATGGAGTCATGGAGGGATGAACTCAGACAGTCTCTGGAGAACGTGGCGGATGGCAGGGCAGAAAACAGACAGCAGCTTCAGTCAGTGGAGATGGAGATAGCAAAGAACGTGGACCCTGAGAAAATGTTAGGGGTAAAAGAAAATCTCTTAAGAGAGCAGTGGAAACTGGATCAGGCTAAAAAAGATACAGAAAGACAAATACTGAACATTGAGAAACTGATGGAGCCACTAGAACTTAGGTTTGCTAAAGAGCACAATGAATCTGGGTTAATTAATGAGCACAAAGCAAAAAGTCCAAAGGTTAAAGTTTGATATTGTTTTTTATTATCATTCAAAGTCATTTTGTTGAGATTCTGGATCTTCGTTTTAAGAGGGACCTGTTTTATTTTTAAACAAATACAACATCAGAGTTCTATTAATTACACAAAGACTTTACATAAAGTTCAGAAGATAAATAAAACCAAGTTTAATATTTGAAATACAATAAAACCATTTTTTCCTATTTAATGATCTTTAATTGTAATATAGGAGAGAGGGATTCTTGTCTTTAAACAAAGACAGGAAAAAAGAAGGGCCCATGGCTGAACATGTGTCTATAACTAAATGTTTCTTCTACCTTTTTTATTGTGTGTCAAGATCTTCGCTATATATGCTCTCCATACAGCCGTGGAAAACAGAAAATTAGCACTCAGCTCTTCATATTTTCTCATTTATTCCATCTTTCTTTACAAGTTTCTACACATTGTGGAAGAGTTTCGACCCATACATTTTTCCAACCTTCTTTTCATTGAAATAAGTAAAAAGAGTTGTTCCTACAATGTATTTTGGGAGTAAATCTGATATTATTTTTATGGTTGTGAACAGAAGATGGATAAATCAATGGAGAGGGTAAAATAAATATTAAACATGTCCCCTGTTTTCTATAAAAATATTTCTGTAGCAGAATCTGCATAAAGCTCAAGAAATAGCAGCAAGGACCCTTCTTATTTTGCACAAGCAAAAAAAAAAAAAATCAAGTCATAGATATCCATAAATTATGTATTGTAAAATACATCACTGACTTTGGAAAATGGTGGATATCACTACATAATCAATCATGATTAGGTGAAGGTTAAAAAAATCATCTGACGTAAAATATTAAATAATTCAAAAAAAGTTTACTTTGTACTGTCCTAGTATTTGTACTAAATTGCTCAGTTAATCCAATAACAACTTCTATAAGAAATTGCATTCAGCATTGTTAGACTGTAGTTTTTAGCATCATACTTTTACACCTTTTATGTAATGAACAGAGGCAGGAGACCCAGAATTCAGCCAGACCAGCAGAGGTTCCGAACACCTTTTTTTAATAACCAAAATCTAGTGATGTTACGTGATGTGACGAGGCTTCGAGGCGTGTGTCGAGTAATGGAGGGGGCATTTTCGTAAAGCGCGTATTGAAGCTTGCTTCATTTAGGGGAGGAGCCAAAAACGATGACGTCCGAAGCCTCGCTGCCCGGCTGTACCACGTGACTGCTTCGGGAAATGGTTCAGATTTTGCCAGATGACCGGTTCATTCAGAACCAGCCATGGCTGCACGCTGGATCATAAAACAGTTCTGCTTACCAGATGCAGTTTAAAACGCCACTTGGTCTGTTTCTAAGTTTCGTTTTTATTAATTCTGCATTTTTTGACTACATGCACCGTATTTCTGTGCCTCAGCGCTTGCTTCTCTTCCCCCCTCCATTCCCTCGGAGCAGGTGCTTTTATCACCGTTCACCATTCAAAACGTAAATCACTACGTTTAATGTCCTCACATCGGTAGCAACGTGCGCCAGTTAAAGTCAATAGGAGAGTTAGTAGTTGATTCATGCTCTTTTGTTTTTAACAACATAGAACCAGTGGCGCTTCGGTGGGCTTGCTGCCTCGCGCTTTAATTCAGGTGCACACTTTTAAGGGTCATTTTAAAAAACTTGTAACATCAGGGGCTTCATCTCAGACCTATCAGTACCCCTGTTCCCTTTATAGAAGCCCTTTACAGTATTTAGTTATGCATTTTCCCCACTGTTTATCCATCGCACGCAGTGCACCACCGGAGGTAAAATCCGCCCACCTCACCGCCCAGAGTGCACTGACGAGAGCAATAGAGATTTGTCTGGTCAGCGCGGCGACTGACTGAGAAACCGGTTGCTGTAAAAGGTGATGATAATGTTATAAACTGCAACAGTCTAGAAGTGCATTGAGCTGAAAGGAGGGAGACATCAGCAGCTGGATCGTGCGTAAAGACGCAGCGTGAACCTCTGTGTGCTTCAGTGTTGCTGCTGAGGGGAAAATGTTGACCATAATCCTGATCCAGCTAATTGGGTTCTTCCCACACACCTGTTGTTTATGATTAATATGGCTGGATTGAGTTATCTGAGATGACTGCGCGTTCATGCGTTTGTTTAAAAGGGGAAATGTATTGATAGTAGAAACAGTGATCAGCAGTGGATTTGAAGATGGCCGCCGTGAGTAATGTGAGTTGAGACCTTCTCTACACAAATCCCAGCTTGTAATACTATATATGGCATAAATGCTCCATTGAGAAAGATTCGTAGTCGTTTTCACGACATCTATAATCGACTACATAATTGGTGAGATAATTATTATCTACGAGTGTGATTTGGCTCAAGATAAGGTGCCTCGAACGCTGAGTTGCACATTGTCTCCCTGAAGCCATGGCAAAACGCGAATCAAGGGAATCCAAACGTGTCCGTGATCAATTGTCCTCTAGTGACTTTGACGAAAATGCAACCTTTACCCCGGATGATCGGAGAATGTTGCAAGTTATGATTGACAAACTTGGAAAACTGGACATTTTGGATGAACTAAGAACTGACGTCTCAGAGCTGAAACGCTCAGTTGAATATAGTCATGCTCAAATGACGGAGATGAAAATGGAACAAACTACGCTAAAAGAAGAGGTAACGAGCCTAAAACTTGAAACAACTAGACTGGCCACGGAGAACGAGAAATTAAAGGCGGATTTGCTGGAGCTCCGCTGCAGGAGTATGCGGGACAACCTTCTGATCATGGGAATTACCGAAGTTAAAGGAGAAACTTACAGCATCGCGGAGAACCTCATCAGAGTCTTTCTGCAGGAGCAACTCCACATCCCGGAGGAAGAGGTCAGGGAGATCCAAGTGGAACGAGCACATAGGATTGGCAAGCGCAAGGAGCAAGGAAAACCGAGACCTATGGTTGTGAAGTTTATCAACTCCAAATGTAAAGATAAAGTGCTTGCTCTCTCCAAAGAACTAAAAGGCACCCCATTCTTCATAACCAGCCAATATCCAACTGAAGTGGTGGAAAAACGACGTAATTTAATTCCAATCATGAAGTCCTTTAGGCAAAAAGGACAACAAGCTCGTCTTGTTGTCGATAAACTTTATGTCAATGGTGAGCTGTACAGATGCGGGGAAACATGTGAGGAACAATAACAAAGTCGCATGGTGACTGCGTCACTGCGACGTTGCCATGGAAACGACTAGACAGGCAAGATTTGAACTTTTTGTTGGAGCTTTTCAGTTTGATCTGGGACTGACAATGTAGTTATATGTTGGGAAACGGTCAGCGGAAGTTTTATTTAATGGGGTATGTGTTAGTCTGTCTTGTGTGCTGTGAGTGTGCATGTGGTGTGGATGGGGGCTTTGTGGATTTATTTTCTGTAAAATCGGTTTCCTTGGAATTGGCATGTGATGCTGTTATTTTTAGTTACAAGACTCTCAAGTTTATGAAATTTATGGTATTAAAAGAACCAATAAAATGTAGAATTAATCTACTCAGATCTCATGGTTTATAAGAATGACAATGAAGTCGGAATAATTAGTTATAATTGTAATGGTCTTGCGGACAACAAGAAAAGAAAACTTATATTTATGTGGTTGAAAGAAAAAACCCATGATCTCTTTTGTCTTCAAGAAACACATTCAACCATTTTAGATGAGGATAAATGGAGAAAAGAATGGGATGGTCCAATTTTCTTTTCACATGGTCACAGAAACTCAAAAGGTGTTATGATTTTGATAAAAAAACAATTTCTTTTCCAATTTAATTCGATAGAAAGAGATTCACAAGGACGCTGGCTATTATTAAATATAATTATTCAGGGTCAAAAGATGTGTATTTTCAATCTGTATGGGCCAAACGTAGACGAACCTTCTTTTTATGAAGAAATATGGGATAAGTTGCAGGAACAACAAGGAGAAATTATTATTGTGGGTGACTTTAATGTTGCCTTAGATAGGGTACTGGACCGAAAAGGTAATTCTTCAATAGATTATCATCCTCAATCTTTACAAAAGATCCGAAATGTTATGGATGCATTTGATCTAATAGATATCTGGAGATTTAAAAATCCTAAGGTAGTACGGTATACTTGGAGAAGAAAAAACCAGGCAAGTCGTATTGACTATTTTCTTATATCATTTTCATTGTTAAACAAGGTAACTGCAATATCAATTGATGACAAACTGCGCTCAGATCATAATTGTATAGGTTTAAACATTGTAATTGAAGATAATATACGTGGGCCTGGATATTGGAAGTTTAATCAAATGCTTCTACAAGATGATGAATTTATTAAGAAAACTAAGTATTTTATTAGTGATTTTTTTAAACATAATGTAGGATCTTCAAATCCCCAGATAGTCTGGGAAGCCTTCAAATGTTGTTTTAGGGGCCATGCCATTGCTTATTCTTCGTGGAAAAAACAACAACATAAAATAGCAAAACAGGTATTAAAGAAAGAAATTGAGGATCTACAACAGGTTATTGATGATAATGATTATCCGACAAATGAACAATTGAATTCATTAACAACCAAACAAGAGGAGTTAGCCGATTTGGTTGAAAAACAGTTACTGAAAAGTTATGATTGCAACAAAGCAATTTGGATGAAAAAAGGTGAGAAGTGTTCAAAGTTTTTTTTTAATATCCAAACAAGAAATCGTTCAAAAAAGAACATTTCTAAGCTTATTCAAACAAATGGAAAAGTATTGACTACAAACACCATATTGTTGAATGAAATAGAAAATTATTTTAAAAATATTTTTTCGAATCCGGTAACTCATTCTGACACAATACAATTTTTTCCAGAAATTTATGAAAAAAAATTGAGTTCTGAAGAAAGTAGTTCCTGTGAAGGCCTCATTAAAGAAAAAGAACTTATGGAAGCTATTAAGTCTTTCCATCCAGGGAAAACACCAGGATTAGATGGAATACCTATTGAGGTTTATCAAATATTTTATGAAGAGGTTAAGAAGCCATTACTGGCTAGTTTTAATTATTCATACATAACAGGTGTTTTGTCAAACTCTCAAACAGAAGGTCTTATTTCACTGCTTTTGAAACAGGAAGCAAATGGCCAATATAAAGACCCAGCATATTTAAAAAATTGGAGACCAATAACACTTCAATGTTATGATGCTAAGATCCTGGCAAAATGTTTGGCTTTACGACTTAAGTCTGTTTTACCAAATATTATCCATCAAGACCAATCAGGTTTCTTACAAGGAAGAAATATAGGAAATAATATTAGACAGTTATTAGAAATCATAGAAAATTATAATATAGAGAATAAAAAAGGATTAATTTTTGTTGCCGATTTGGAGAAGGCATTTGACAAAATTAGCTTAGATTTTATATGTAAAAGTTTATCCTTTTTCAGTTTTGGCAACTCAATACTACACTGGATCAAGACGCTATATAAAAAAGCTAATTGTAGAATTATAAATAATGGAAACATGTCGGGGAAAATACCTTTAGTAAGAGGTCTTAAACAAGGGTGTCCTTTGTCTCCATACTTATTTATTATTGCAATGGAAATATTAGCGATTAAAGTCAGATTAAATAAAAATATTGAAGGGCTCATTAATGATAATATTGAAAGTAAAATAACAATGTATGCGGATGATACAAGTTTCTTCATTAGCCCTGATCCTCTTTGTTTACAGAACCTTATAAATCTTTTGGACATCTTTTCAGAGCAATCTGGGCTTAAACTTAACTATGATAAATGTAAAATATTAAGGATTGGAAGTTTAAAGAAAACATCTTTTCAAATGAAATGTAAAGTGCCTGTTATGTGGACAGATGGACCAGTTAACATACTTGGTGTTGTGATCCCAGAGAATCTGGAAGATATAAATTCAGTAAATTATGAAAATCGACTAAGAAAGTTGGATAAAATTCTGCAATTGTGGAAAGGGAAATATTTAACTTTGTATGGTAAAATATCTATTGTTAATTCTTTAATTATTCCTCAATTTATTTATTTATTTTTGTCTTTACCAGCTCCATCACAAATTTTCTTTAAGTGTTATGAGCAGAAAATCTTCGATTTTATCTGGGATGGCAAGCCAGAAAAGATAAAAAGAAAAGTTTTGTACAATAACCTTAACCTTGAAGCTATGTGTTTGTCTTTAAAAGCATCAATTGTTTCAAAGATGTACATTAACAATGAGTGGTACACAAGTGTCCTATTGGACAAAAAACATAACATGTATCATAAAAACTGTATCCTTTTTTACAAGTGATACCTTCCCATTTTCCATATGTAGAGAGTCTGTTGGGAAACATCTCAGGGTTCATAAAGGAAACAATCCACTCATGGTGGTGCTTTCAATTTTATGTACCAGAAAAAAGAGAGGACATTTTGCAGCAGATAATATGGATGAATTCCAATATACTAATAGACGGAAAACCTTTCTTTTGGAAAAACATGTTTGAAAGAGGTGTTATCTTTGTTAATGACATTATCAATGAGAACGGTAAAATTATGGAGTATGAGGAATTTAGAACTTTGTATGGTGATGCTTGTTCAAAGTTTTTCTTTAACCAGCTCATTGGAGTAATTGGAAAAAAATGGAAAAAGATAATTAACAATGGAACTACTAAACTATATGTTTGTAAACCTCCAATAAGTAACTCTAATTGGCAAAAGGGAATTAAAATAAATAAAAAAATATATAATTTTTATTTAATAAAAAAGTCACTGAGGGTTGCCCCATATAACACATATAGAAAATGGGAGGACTACTTTGACTGCCCGCTGCCGTGGGATAAAATATTTAAACTAATCTATAAAACTACTGTTGATGTACAAAATCGTTATTTTCAAATTAAAATTATATATAATTTCTTACCCACTGGAAAAATGTTAAAATTATGGAATATGACAGAGTCAGATGACTGCCGTTTCTGTTGTCAGGAGTCTGAATCCACCCTGCATTTGTTTTGGTATTGTCATATTGTGTCTCAATTTTGGGTGGAAGTTGAAAAAATGTGTTTAAAGATTGGTTTGTCTATCAAGCTTGATGTGGTTTCTGTTTTACTGGGAGAGTTCATCAACAGTCATGATTTAGTTAATTTAATCATTGTACTTGGTAAAAGGTTTATTTTTAAAGCCAAAAATAGTTTCTCACTTAGTATTAATTTCTTTAAAACATTTATTCAGCATTTCATAACTTTAGAAAGCTATATGGTTGAAACCGATAATGAAGCTAGAAAACATAACAATAGATGGGAAGTTCTCAAATGTTTATACTGAAAATGTAATTTGTGGATGAATGATTTCATTCAATGTGGGTGAATGAATGTGAATAAGTGTGTGTGTGTGTGTGTGTATGTGTGGGGGGGAGGGAGTGTGGGAGGGAGGTTTTTTGGGTTGGTACATTAACTGTGTAAACGTATTCTGTGTTGTGATTTATGTTGATTTAATAAAAAAAAAAAAAAAAAAAAAAAAAAAAAAAAAAAACAGTGATCAGCAACGCTGCTATTGGCTGTTCAGCATGGCCAAAGAACGCCCACAGTTTTTCTACCAAGCAGAACACGAGCTTTTAATGGAAGGTTATGCCGAATTTGAGTCATTAATTAAAACCACAGGGAACACCTCAAAGTCTGCTAAAGCCAGGAGAGAGGGCTGGCAAAAAGTAGCAGACAAATTAATGCGTAAATACTGTCTATGGTAGATGTTTCTATCACATTCTACAGTATGTATTTTTGCTTTTTAATAATTTCATATTTACTTTGTTCTTTTATGTCAGAGCCTCCAAAGGACCCACTAGAATATGGGGACTAGTAAAAGTGAAATACAAGAATATTCTACAAAATGACAAAAACTTGTTGTCAGGACCCAGGTGGCATAGTTCTGTATGAGCTGGGGTTTTTGCAGGCTTTTGCCTGGGATCCAAATGAGGAGGGCATTGCAATACATTGCAAACTTGACCTTAAAGTACTTTATTTAATTGTTAGTTTGTTGTTTACATGTGCAGATTTGTATCTGCATGCTTTCATTTGCCGCAGCTATACTTGAATCTCTCCATCGTGGAACGGTGAAGGATATTTTTATTCCACTCTATGCATGAAGGTTGTTAGAAGCATTACAGTCAGCTGAGGATAACAGAATTGGATTAGGCCATTTATAGCCCCTAAAATGGTCACATTGACTAAAAGAGTAAGATTCAGTTTCAATTCAATTTTATATATATAGCGCCAATTCATGAAACATGTCATCTCGAGGCATGTTACAAAGTCAAAATCAATCAGATTATACACATTGGGTCAGATTATACAGACTGGTCAAAAGTTTCCTATATAAGGGAAGCCAGTTGATTGCTTCAAAGTCCCGACAAGCAGCATTCACTCCTGGAGAAACATAGAGCTACAGGGAGAGTCGTCTGCATTGTCCATGACTTTGCAGCAATCCCTCATACTGAGCAAGCATGAAGCGACAGCGGAAAGAAAAACTCCCCATTAACGGGAAGGAAAAACATCCAGCAGAACCAGGTTCAATATGAACGGTCATCTGCCTCGACCGACTGGGGGTTACAGAAGACAGAGCAGAGACACAATAAGACAGACAAAAGCACACATTGATCCAGTAATCTGTTCTATATTAGATGGTAATAGCGGGTGATCTGTCTTCCCTGTATGATGTCACAGCTAACAGAACACCACACCAGATGTACCTACTATGAAGAAAAAAAAGAGAGAGAACAAAAAGTTATAAGCAGAAATGATGACAAGCAATGCATAATTGAAGAACAGTAGAACTCGATAGAGTAAGAAAAATAGATCCTGATGTCCTCCAGTAGCCTAAGCCCATAGAAGCACATAGGTAGCTCAGGGCAACATAAGCCACTCTAACTATAAGCTTTGTCAAAAAGGAAAGTTTTAAGATTAGTCTTAAAAGTAGACAGGGTCTCTGCCTCAAGGACCAAAACTGGGAGTTGGTTCCACATGAGAGGAGCCTGATAGCTAAAGGATCTTCCTCCCATTCTACTTTTAGAGACTCTAGGAACCACCAGCAGACCTGCAGTCTGAGAGCGAAGTGCTCTGTTAGGAACAGATGGGGTAATCAGAGCTCTGATATATGATGAAGCTTGATTATTAAGGGCTTTATATGTTAGAAGAATAATTTTAAATTCTATTCTTGATTTAACAGGAAGCCAATGAAGGGAAGCTAAAATTGGAGAAATATGATCCCTCTTGTTGATTTTCATCAGAACTCTTGCTGCAGCATTTTGGATCAGCTGAAGTCTTTGAACTGCATTTTGTGGACTTCCTGATAGCAAAGAATTACAATAGTCCAGCCTTGAAGTAACAAATGCATGGACTAGTTTTTCCAGCATCGCTCCTGGACAGAATGTTTCTAATTTTGGCGATATTCCTGAGGTGAAGAAAGGAAACTCTGGAAATCTGTTTAATATGGGATTTAAATGACATGTCGTGGTCAAAAATAACACCAGGATTTTTTACTTTATTACCAGAGGCCAAGTTAATGCCATCCAGATTAAGTGATTAAGAACTTTATTTTTTGAGGACTCTGGTCCAAAGATTACAACTTCTGTCTTGTCAGAATTTAAATGCAGAAAATTTAAAGTCATCCAGCTTTTGATGTCATCAAGACATGCCTGCAGTCGAAGTAATTGATTGGATTCATCAGGATTTATGGATAAATATAGCTGAGTGTCATCAGCATAACAGTGGAAATTAATCCCATGCTGTCTGATAGTTTTTCCAATCGGAAGCATATATATAGTAAAAAGAATTGGTCCAAGGACTGAACCCTGTGGTACTCCACAGGTGATCCTAGAGTTTGAGGAAGATTTATTAAAAACATAAACAAACTGGAATCTGTCCGACAGATAAGATTTAAACCAGCCTAATGCTTTCCCCTTAATCCCTACAGTATGCTCAAATCTTTGTAGGAGAATATTGTGATCAACTGTATCAAATGCAGCACTGAGATCTAACAGGACAAGTACAGACACAAGTCCATTATCTGAGGCCATGAGAATATCATTAGTGACTGTTATAGAATACAGGTACACAGGCCTGCTCCTACATATCTATTGAAAGCCCATCTTACCCCGATTCCAGATTTGGCCACAAGTGAGAAAACATTGATCAAGAGGTAGAACAGTGTAATATGCATATTTAATTTATTAGAAATTAAATATGGAGACAAAAATTTACATTACCAGTCATCTATGTCCATTCCCTGGCCCATGCAGCTTTTTGTCTGATCTAAGTTTTGCCAAGACATCCTTTTTTATCCACTTAATGCTCCTCGCGCTCAGGTCAGGGGGAGGATGGTTGACCCCCTCTCCTTCTGACCCCCCCCGGGGCAATAAAACGCCTTGTTATTCTACCCAGCAACAGAGGGGAGACACACCTTCTGCCTGACTAAGATATTTTCTTAACAATTTCCCTCTGTTTTGATCCCACAGATCAAACTAATAACTAGGCCAAACTAAGGTTATATCCGGGAACCCTTAAACAAAGTGTAAAAGGTAAGATGCAAAATTGTAACCCACTGTCCCCTCTGTTGGCGGCTTATGAAATCAAAGTAAGTTCAAATTTACCCCTTAAATATAAAATAACCCAAGTATAAGCTAATAAACTACTAAACCTATCTGAATCTCAAGCATACTAGAATTAAGAAAAGTAAGCACCTTTATCAGGGAGGTGCAAGGCTAAAATAACTTTGCAACTACCAAAAAACTGTTATATGACCTAAATATAACTCTAGGAGTGCTAACCTAGATTAGCAAGATGTCTTTTTAGAAATTAATATAACCTGTGAAAGCACTACACTCAGATCAAACCACAAAATAAAGACCAAATTATCATGCAATGCAAAACCAAGATTCTAACACTACTGGCATTTAACATCTTAGGAATATGTAACTTATAAGACAAATACAGTGATTACAAAATTCTTTTTTTTTTACACAATGCATTCAATTGTTGTCATGAGGTCTTGCGTCTCAGAGATGTCTTCTTCTTGCCCTTAAATATAATGGTTTATAGAGTCATTGTTCCAACCGCCGATCCCCACACATCTGTATGTGAATAATTTTATTAAAAATACAAAACAGAAACAAAATAAAAATCCAGCAGCCTCATGCGTGAGTGGCAATTCGGCACTTCAATTAGCTCCAGTGATGTTTTCCTGGAACCCTCTGGTGGCTGGTACACACGGCTCCACCATTTGATGGGCCCCTGATCCTTGGCCCCCACATCCATCTTCCGATGACCTTAGCGCACACTCCTTCAAGGTCGGGGGTAGGTGGACCCTCCTTCACATTCTATGTCTCCAATACAACCTGAAACTTACACAACAATCTTTTAGATATCAAATATCGTGTGTTACCTGTAATTCCAGGAGCTGACGTTGGCCCCGAAAAACTCCTTTCAGTCATATTGAATTGTATCCTATAATGAAATTAACTGAACACTCCCACAAGAAACAAACATCACAGCTTTTTACCCCATTTTCAATTTTAGTCTGTGCACAGACTTTAGCCAATTGTTTTTAGAATCCCCATTAATCCTTACCACCTTCCATTGTTCCATCTTCATCCTATGGGAAACCTATATTAGAAATGTAATAGTTAATGAGACACTTTATCACAATTTCTCTCTCCTCTCCTTCCGTAAACTATGGGCCTGTTTTTGTAAAGTGCCTTCAGATGACATGTTTCATGATTTGGCGCTATATTTGTCGCTTCAGCTAAAAACCACTAATCAGGCCCGAAATCTGGGAGTAGTGATGGACTCAGACATGAACCTCCAAAAGCATCTAAAGACAGTTACAAGGTCAGCTTTCTATCACCTGAAGAACATTTCTAGGATTAAAGGACTGATGTCTCAGCAGGATCTAGAAAAACTAATCCATGCGTTTATTTTTAGTCGAATTGATTACTGCAACGGTGTCTTCACAGGTCTGCCTAAAAAGTGGATCAGACAGCTGCAGTTGATCCAGAACGCTGCTGCCCGCGTCCTCACTAATACTAAGAAAGTAGAGCACATCACACCAGTTCTAAAGTCCTTACGCTGGCTCCCTGTATCTCAGAGAATAGACTTTAAAATACTTCTGTTAGTCTATAAATCCTTAAATGGCTTAGCTCCTAAAAATATCACAGACTTGTTATCAGTGTATCAACCATCCAGACCACTAAGGTCTTCTGGCTCCAGCCTACTCTGCATACTTAGAACCAGAACCAAACATGGAGAAGCAGCATTTAGTTCCTATGCTCCAATTATCTGGAACAAACTTCCAGAAAACTGTAAAGATGTGGAAAACCTTAGTTCCTTTAAATCAAGATTAAAAACACATTTGTTTAAAATTGCCTTCAACTGTCCTAGTTAACTGAATCGCCACTTTTTTGTTCTATTTTCTATCTATATTTTATTCCTACTTGCTTTTATTCTGTTTTATTTTGCTATATTTTAATCATGTAAAGCACTTTGCATTGTCTTTGTACTGAATTGTGCTATATAAATAAATTTGCCTTGCCTTGCCTTTGCCTAAATAAAATTGAATTGAATTGAATTGAATTGTTTCCAAAACCTATCTGTTTAACCCTTCCAGGAACCCCGAGGGGGCTGAGCTAACCGGCCTCATGCAGTCTTTGTCTGACACTTCGCCTATTAAATCGAATTTATGGTCCCGGCCTGTTTCTTAGGAGTCAACTGAACAAACATTCAGAGAGCAATGGGAGAATTCTTTCGGGTTTTTTTTAAACAACCGTTATCTAATTTTTTATCTAATTTACAAAGCAGTCACATACCTCCCATTGGGTCCTGGAAAGGACCCCCCCCATCCAAGTTTCTGTTCTCTATCCCTCTGTTTGAGAACAAAATTAATTTTGTGACAAAACATTAACAATGAGCAGTATTTAGTCATCATAGGGAGTGAATTAACTGCAAATGCTCACCCGTGGTAAAGCAGGCAGAAGTTGCATAACATCAGTGTATCTAAATGAAATAATAACTACGAGTTTATGTTCTCAGTGGCACACAGCAATTCAGCTTTGTGAGAATGCTGGATGTTCCAAGTTATTTACATACTGAGACAGGGTGGTGTATCTGGGCAAAAGACATATAAAACATTGTTTTTAACCTGAATGAAACACCTGGTAATATAGCAAATCCTGGTAAATAGCTGGTTTAACATAGCTGACAACTGTTATATGTACAATAGAAAAATCTCAATACTTGTGAGCCAATAAGGAATAACCTAAAAGATTGTTTAACCTAAAAAGTGTGTCTGGTAAGGAATAATATTTGGTTTAGAAACAGAATGTGTATCTCAGGGCAGATGTGCATACCAGAGAGAGGCCTCGTCGTAAAAATGGCTCCAGGAAGTCCGAAGCTGATAACAACTCCCATTCTGGAAATTTATGGCATGCAGTTGTTAACCAGAGAGACAGTTCCACCCAGTAAATCTCCTGCTCATAGTTGTACACTGTCCACTGTTTAATTGTGTACATAACAAAAAGTGAATAAACATGAATATATTGTCAAAACCGCAAACCTGTGCACTGGGATACGCTCAATTGGCTGCCTTAAGACATTATTAACCAGCTCCGATCCATCTGCCCAGGAACTTAAAAGATGGAGAGAAAGAGAACACAGGCCATCCAGATCACATCCCATTAAATTTGTTCAGTAGTATATGGCTAGAAATAACTGTATGTGTTTTACCTTAAAGATATTTGTTACCAGACTGTGTGTGGCTCCTGAGATGGACTCGGATTGACATGCAACAGTTTAGGCAAACATGAGATTGGAATTAACACTTCATATTCAAGGCTTCCATGTGTGGAACTCTACATTTCTTCCCCACGTGTTGCAGTGGCAGCTCAGCGAAGCACCTCAGTTACAAAAGTCCCCTTTTCACAACTCAGTGGCTCCAATATGTGCAGAAAGTTCATACAGTCACTTCCCTTGACAGCTTGGGATCTGCGCTGTTCATGAGCGTGGGCCACTTTTGCAGGGTGTGTAAACATTGTTCATGGGAGCGTTATCCCCTTGCTGGGGTACTGTCCTTCTGGATGTGAGGTCGTATTGGGACTTCATGCCAGGATTCGGTGACTCGATGCCAGGCTGACTTGCTGGAGGTGTGAAACAGCATCATGCCCAGTGTCCAGCGTGAGTGACTGTAGGTGTTCGAAAAGTTCTGACATGTCCACCTCATCCTTTCAGTCCTCTGCTCCTGTCTGCGCTGATCCGTCACAATGCCATCCGCGTCCATGTGCAGGAACAACAAATCTATAATGAACTTGAAGGACAAAAAGGAACAGGAACATTATTTCTCCAAATAATTCACCCATAATGGACTGATTTGTTTTAGGATCCACACCTGTGTGTCTGATCTATCCTACTGATTTTTTCCGGTAGATGTTGTGAGTCCCAGCTGCTAAAGTGTATAAAGAAAATGCTGCGTAACTACATCTATCAAGGAAGAAAGTATAAAAAACACTAAAGTTAGATTTTAAAATGGCTCTAAAATCAGTTTTGTGCCTTTGTTTAGAAAATTTTTAAGTTAAATTCTGCCAGCCACGATTGATCACCAGCAACGATGTTGAAAAGTTAGCTACTCATTTGAGGATGACTTCAAAACTGACTCATGACTAAATGCAGGGTTAACAAAATCTGTCAAATCAACCGCAATATCCTTTTGCCCACACCATTAAGCTTCATTTTAACCTCAATTTTAAACTTTTTTAGTTTTGCTTACTCGTGTTTTTCCAGGCCTGCAAATGAGCAGAAGCTGAAAGGGTGCTATTTTCTGCTCTCTATTAATCAGCTAGATTTAAGTCTGACTAATTATATCTATCTATTTATTTATGTATTATAACTAGGGCTATCAAACAATGAAAACATTTTAATCACTATTTAATTGCAAATTATATTTTATTTCTGAAAGTATATACATTCATTAGGCATTTTAAAATGCTATTTTGCAATAGATAACGCTAATTAAAATTATACTCCTACAGAAGGTATCTTCCCTTTTTTGTTTTTTCCCAATTTATAATCCTATAAACAGATGTTTAATGTTCTCCCAAATTCCCAACAACTTTTCCAAACTTCTAACCTCTTTCTAACTTTTAGGCTACAGTTTAAAATAAAAAGTTTCTCCAAAACTCGCCGAGATGCAGCCGGCAGTGCGCTTTCCAATGCAACTCACCCAATCAGCTTGCAGCCAATACCTCAAATCGCATTTCTCCGTTCAAACTTCTCTTGCACTTCAACAAACATCATTAATGCATCAACCTTTTTTTTCAATAATTTCTAAATTCATAGTTTTTACCCATATCTTTAGCCAGATTCTTGCTCCATAATGAACACTTTTAACTTAACCAAATGAAATCTGCTCCACAATCACTTATCTTATTTTGAGGCCCAGAGCCAGGGAGAGGGGAATTCACACCCCAGCAGAAACACACACAGAGACACCCACACTTTGCTGAGCCGCAGGACTCAATCAGTCTGTGCTTCTCACTCACACTCCGTGGATCCCATTCACAACAGAGACATTCAAAATGTTGGACAAGACATAACAAACATTAATATTTAGACACAGACAGCTTTGCACACGAGGAGGGTCTACTCTAGTACCCTTCCGCTTGACGGAACGTTGTTTTATTTTAATATCTCCTCGTCTAACCGTCGTAATCCTATTGTTTTCCTGGGGCCCCTTTAAAATCTCTTATTCTTCTATAACAGCTTCACTATTTAGGATCTTAACTGTTCTTAGCCTCAACTTTTAAAGATGTTACATATTCTCCGCAGTTCTCTATTCCCTGCTTCTTTATGAGTGTCCCAAATTCTCAAGAGGTAGCGCACCCATCAGCCCTAAAATCACCAGTTTGTCAGTCTGGTTTGCGTGTGGCCAATCCTCCAGACATATTTTTTGTCTTTGTTTTTTTTATCTTTTTAATTTTGTTTTATTTTATTTTTCGACAGCCTCACCATTTAAGATTTGTTGTATTTTATTCTCTTTTATCATTTCTATCTTATTTTACGTTTGTCTGACGCAGACACATAAATCCCATTCAGTCCTTTCTCGGTTTCAACATAAATTCTTTTCAATCCTATCATATTAATAGCTCTGTTCAACCTCTGATATTTTGAGAAGAAAGCGTCTCATCCACAGCACCACATGATAATTTTGCTTAAGCATCTAACATTTCGCCAATGGAGAATAAATGTCTCCTTACCCGTTTTGGGTCGACCCTGTGGTAATGCAAATGATTACTTATCCGTGCCCAAAGTCAAGATGTCTCTTTACCCACAGCCAAATCTGACATCACGGCACCATGTTATAGATTGGGTACACCGGCCTGCTCCAACATATCTATTGAAAGCCCATCTTACCCCGGTTCCAGATTTGTCCGCAAGTGAGAAAACATTGATCAAGAGGTAGAACAGTGTAATATGCATATTTAATTTATTAGAAATTAAATATGGAGACAAAATTTTACATTACCAGTCATCTATGTCCATTCCCTGGCCCATGCAGCTTTTTGTCTGATCTATGTTTTGCCAAGACATCCTTTTTCATCCATTTAATGCTCCTCCCGCTCAGGTCAGGGGGAGGATGGTTGACCCCCTCTCCTTCCGACCCCCCCCCCCCACCCTTCCCAGGGGCAATAAAACGCCTTGTTATTCTACACAGCAACAGAGGGGAGACACACCTTCTGCCTGACTAAGATATTTTCTTAACATGACCTTCACCAGAGCTGTTTCAGTGCTATGATGAGCTCTGAAGCCTGACTGAAACTCCTCAAGTAGGTCATTACTTTGTAAATGTTCACATAGTTGATTAGCAACTACTTTCTTAAGAATTTTAGATAAGAAAAGAAGATTAGATATAGGTCTGTAATTTACTAACTCGTTTTGATCAAGAGAAGGTTTCTTAAGTAAAGGTTTAATAACAGCTACTTTAAAAGCCTGTGGTACATATCCATTTACTAAAGATAGATTATTCATGTCCAAAATAGGGCCACTGATCAATGGGAATATCTCCTTAAACAACTTGGTTGGGTCCAACATGCAGGTAGAAGGTTTAGATGAAGCTAAAATTTTAGATAGCTCAGAAAGCGCTACTGCTTTTAAACAGTTCAGACACTTTGCAGGTACTAAATATTCCTCCAACGCTGCCTCACTTACTGAGGATGAGGTAATCGTGGTTGGGAGGATGCCAATTATTTTATTTTTAATGGCATCAATTTTATTCATGAAGAATCCCATAAAGTCATCACTGCTAAGAGCTAAGGGAATGGATGGATCAACAGAGCTGTGGCTCTGGGTAAGTTTAGCAACCGTACTAAAGAGAAATCTAGGATTATTTTTATTCTCCTCAATTAATGATGAAAAATATGCTGCTCTAACTCTGCGAAGGCTCTTTTTATACAACAATAGACTGTCTTTCCAGATTAGGTAGGATTCCTCTTGGTGTGTAGGACGCCATTTTCTCTCCAATTTCCTAACATTGTGCATCAAGGAACGCAGCTCTGAATTAAATCAGGGAGCCAGCTTCCTGTGAATTATCAGCTTCTTTTTCAAGGAGCTACATAATCTAATTAAGAACGTAATGAGGAAGTCACACCGGTAACAAAGGTGTCGATTTGTGAATGGGAAGAAACAGCATTGCTGCCATCTACCGGGCATTTCTGCAATACTGACGATATTAAAAGGGGGACAGACTCTTTAAGTTTTGATACAGCATTATCCGATAAAGATGTACTATAATGGAACGCTCTTTTGGGGTGGAGAACTCAGATTAAACTCAAAGGTTATTAAAAAACGGTCAGATAGGACAGGGTTGTGATGAAATATTGTTAATTCTTCACAATCAATGCCATATGTCAGCACAAGGTCTAAAGTATGTAACCAAGAGTGCATCGGTTTATGCACATTTTGAACAAAACCAATTGAATCTAGGATAGTTTTAAAGGCTACATTACCTTGTCAGTGTTTAACACCAAATCAGATAAGAAGTCTGACAGCTGATCCAGAAACTGAGTGTAAGGGCCTGGTGGACGATACAAAACAACAAACAGAAGAGGTTTTATTGCTTTGCAGTTTGAATGAGGGAAACTGAGGGCTAAATGTTCAAAAGAACTGTAGTTATTGTCAGGACTCAGCCGGCAGGGCAATGCAGCCTGCTGCCGTCTCTGCTTTCTCCACAGGTGTTTGTGGTTGGCTGGTGGGTGGAGTGCGCACACCTGCAGCTCGTTCAGCAGCACCGGAGCTGCATTATAAGAACTGCGCTCGAACAGCGGGAGGATGCCAGAGTGTTACCGTTGTGGTATGCCTACTAGCCACGACCTCTCGCCAGTAAACCTAGCTCCCGTGCTAACAATCGCCCTTTGTGTCTCCCAGGTACCTCCTTGTGTTCCTACGTCCTCCCTCGTGCTCTGCTGTCTCCCTCGAGGCGACTCCTCCTGTGTTCTCCTGTTTCTTCTCGAGTCGACCCCTGTTCCCTGGACATAAGGCTCCTTCTGACGTTTCCCTGGTTCCTCCCGCTGTTCTGGATCCTTGAGTCCCCCGGTGCTGCTCGGACCTCCTCACTCCGTTCCCCAGCTGCCCGGACACCTGCTGCCCATACCTGAGCTGAGTCCACACTGCCATCCTCCCCAGTCGGGTCTATTGCACCTCGTGGTAAGCTTACGTCCCCTAGTTATTTACTTAGTTACTTCCCGAGAATTAATTATTTCCCTTACCTCCCAGATTGATCCAGTTCCCTGGTCCTGGGTTCTCGTTCGAGCCATCTCCTGCCTTCGCTGATTAGCTCTGCATCCGTGTATACTCCTGAGTCAAATAAAACCTTTAAATCTTACCTGTTGTCACGGAGTGTATTCTGCATGTGGGCCCGACATCTTAAGGCAAACATGACAGTTATTAATTGGCCTGGGACTAATTAATAAATCAGACTGAAAGATGGTTGCCACTCCTCCTCTTCCCACAGATCTGGGAATGTGAAAATTTGAATAATTGGAGGGAGTTGACTCATTTATACTAACGTAGTCCTCTTGTAGCCAGGTTTCTGTGAGACAACAACATTTGACATGTGTTTCAACCCATTCACAATGCAAAGTACAAGTTAACCAGAACATTATTTTATGAAATAATATTCTGAGGACCGGTTTGTCCAGTAAAATCATTTAATTCAGAATTGCTTGCCTTTGTTTATGCAATTCTACCTCCGGGAGCTAGGGGTCGCTGCAGCGAATCGGTGGCTAAGTGGTTACAACATAAATTTATCAAAATTGCCTTTACCAACATTAATATTCGATAGTAATGCGGGGATAAGGCTTATAGCACCATTGACGGATGGCGGAGCCGAACGATTAGACTTTGTGCTTTAAACAAACTCCTTTTGAAATGTCCGAAACCGGATGTTAGCGAGGCTAATAGCATTAAGGCTAGCGTGAGCTACCCATTAGCCCTTTTGTTCTAAACATCATGTGTCCAACGGTTTACAAAACATTTCCCAATAAACCTTTCACTTCACCCTCAGCTCGCTGCCCAAACCTGTCCTTTGTCCCGTGTCAGTTCTGTCCAGTTTGGCCATTCACGGAAGGAGCGTTGAAGGAGGGAAGTTGTTGGTGGGCTAGCGTTAGCTCTGCAGCAGCATGTGGGCTAACCACAGCATGGGGATGGAATGGAGGTCTGTAGGTCCTCCAGGCAGCCTCTTATGCGGTTGCAGTCCGATCTAAGCAGATTATCCTTGTGAGCATTTAACATTGGCTCTGCTGCTGGCTTTCAGCAGAATCTGGGGTTCTCTTCCCGGTACAGGCTAAGAAAAAAAATATAACAGAGCTGTTTCACATGCAGGATCTTTTGCTCCTGCTACCGGTGATGATGTTAAACAGCATACTTTGTATTTCCTGTGTTGTTTATCCGGATTCAGTCAGGTCCTCTATTAAAATCGGCAGACGACCCTGGATCAAGCATGGCTGGTCCAGGCACCTTCCTTCAGATGCTGGCTTGTGTATTGGTCAGGCACGTGCAGGGCCCATGGTCCTAAGCAGCTCATTCCTGGTCTGAGCAGGAGGTGACCTGCGCAGCTTGGAGTCTGAAGAAGTCTGAGAGGTGAAGAGAGAGAGTCTGTGTCTGTGGGAGGAAGGTTTTATAGCAGCAGGACCCCTGGTGAGATGAAGGGCCGTCCAAGCCTTGAGGGTCTCATGCAGTGGCGGCTGGTGCTAAAAAAACTGAGGGGGCGCATACAAACAAACAAATGAAAAACAAACAAAACAAATCTTAAAAAATAGCACTATTTGAACATGAATTTTGCCCTCCTTTCCTTCTGCCCAGCAAATTTCTCAATTATATTGAGAAATCTAAGTCAGCCTCAGATCACGTGCTTGCCCAAGTCAGTCATCTCTGTGACTAGTCTTTTCTCCATTGACAACATGGCCAATGCATTCAGCCTGTCCTGAGTCATTGAGTTTCTCAGAAAAGTCTTGATTCTTTTCAGAGTTGAAAAGCACCTTTCAGCTTCTGCTGTGTTCATGGGTGTGGTGATGAGGACCTTCAAGAGCGTGACAGTTTCTGAAAAGACTTCTTCTAGATTGTTTTCCTGATTATAATAACATTTACTGCCATTTTTAAGGTTGTGTTATGAAATGTGTTACAGGATTTTTGTGGGACAAGATTATACAAAATTCAGTAACCAAATGTTTTATTCCCCATTACCCATAAACTTAAGTACAACTTAAATAATTAAATATCTTGCTGACAAACATATCAACATACCTACACAGCATAGACACAACTAAAGGTATTTCTAACTACAAAGCACATCTTCCTAATATATAAAATAACATTACTATAAACCATGGGCGTAGGTTTGTATAGGGACCATAGGGACATGTCCCTACCAATAATTCGATGTGAATAACATGTTTATAATTTACAATACATCGTTGTTACAGCAGTCGCTTATTTTCCTCTCGCAGCTCCGCTGCTTGGCGGCTGCTGCTGCAGCTCCGTCTGCCAGCCTGCGTGTCCAGTCGGTCTTTCCTGTCGCTTTAACTTAGCAGCGCACGTAACTGTGCTGTTTAACTCCACTCTCATTGGTTGTTTTGCCTTAAGTCCCGCCTTCTCTCTCCTTGGTTGGCTGTTTTCTAGTGCGTGCATGTGCGTGCATGCTTGCAGCGCGGAATTTAAATTTAATTCACACTAGAATACTGTGGTTACTACAACGAATATTAGACTACGAAACTAGTCCCAATAAAAAATATATATATATTATCCACGCTATAACAGGCGATAGAAGAAGCAGGAGAGAGTAGTTTTCATTTGTGGAAATGTAAGTAACCAACGTTAGCATCTTAAAATAATATTTAATTCTGAAGTATAATACATTTTATCAACAAATATATTCTGTGTCAGGCAGGAGTTCTGAAGACTGCTGGAAAAATCGACAAGCAAAGAATGTAAGCTTTCAAAAAATCCCTTTAAGGCGGTTCAGATATAAATAGCAGGTGTTATTCGTTTTATAGAGTATAACAATACGAGATGGTGCCTAAACATTGCTATTTTTTGTTTAGAAAGCATAATTAGGGTTCCACATAATAATAGTGCTATTTAATTGACTATTTCTACTTTTGGAAGTAGGATAAAGTACAAACAGAGGAACACATTGGTTTGATTTTACATAGATTTCCACACAGTCCATAAGTAAATTAGTACAAACATTAGTGTCCGGTAAAAATGCTTGAATCTGGCTGTTTATTTTGCATATTATTACATTATGGATAAGATGGTGTTATATTTTCTTTTAATAATTGTTAAAAGCGATTTTATATTTGAATAAACTTAGGCTCATGCTTAGTGTTGTGATTGTAGATGATGCCACCAAAAATGAAAAGAGACATAAGGAGCTATTTTAACACTCAGACAGTAAGTATCATAGAATGATATAAAAGGTTGTGTTACATTTAATCCTTTAATACTAAAAACACACTTGTATAATAGTAACATTATATGATTATAGGAAACACAGATATCCAGTAATAATGATGCAGGACAGCTTGGAGGTGAAGCAGCTGGCCCTTCAGTGCTTCAGGTGATGTCTAATTTATTTTAATTGCAAATTAAGGAGCAGCTTTTTATTTATATACAATATATATATATAGTGCTTATAAAATTTGTATTAATGTAGCAAAAAATGCTGCTTTTCTCTTTAAACGAAATGTCCCCTGATGCTCACGTCAACTATAAAAAAATAGTGGCATGCATATTGCGTAGGACCAATGACATCAAACCAATGAAACTTGAGACCAGTAGTGTCCCTACCAAAGTTGAAATCAAACCTACGCCCATGCTATAAACCAGTGTAACAGTGATTTTCCACAACAACTCACCTCTGCAGCAATCCTTTCATGGTCTTCTACACTGAGTGTCCGACGGTTCTTCACTGGCTGACTACTACCTACACTGCTTTGTCCAACCATGGAGTGGAGAGATCACTTGCCTGCTGCTGAATTTGTAAATTAAGACGATCCGGTCCAAGCTCCTTTATCCTGTTTTTTTCTTCAAGTGAACGCTTTGTAAAAGCATTTTTTTGTAAAGACAAAATAGAATTTTCTCTCATTTTGAAACTACTCCACTTTGCAAACGTAAACGTGAATCAACCTAACGAACTGCAGCTCCGCTAATGAGTCGAATCGGGGATTGTCCAATCACACAATGTTGTTGTGCAATTTTACACTGTTTAAAGTTATTTAATGTTTCATAAATAACTCTCTGTCTGTTAAGTATTGTCTGGTGATGATCAGCTCTTAAGCTGATATCAAGACGACGGTTGAAAGGGATGAATTCGAGCACTAGCGATCTTTTAACAGCAAAACCTGCACACACATAGAATAAAGGAGTGACAGCTTCTTTTCAAGTTCAAGAATTTAATAACAGAAATAAAATGAACATCCAGAGAGCATCACTATGTAATGCTGTTTACCTGAATTAACACAATATTTCGATTAATCCTCTCTACTAGGCTAGTGAAACTTAACTAAACTACTAAGCAAAATGAAGATAAAAAGCTAAGCTAAGGAACTATTTACATGCAGAAACAAACAAAAGACAAACAAAAGTGGTTGGTCATAATCAGAATACTTCAGTGAATCCTGGTTCACTGCAGATCTGATTAACAAAAAAAATGGAATGGAGTTAAAACATTTGCCATGTATTTCAATCCATTCACAATGCAAAGCCCAAATTGAACAAAACATTATTTGTTAAAATAATATTCTGAGGGCCGGTTTGTCCTGTAAAATGATTTAAACCCTTACAACCGAGTTTGTTAATGCGATTCTCCCTCCGGGCGCATGGGGTCGCTGTGGCAACTCGGTGGCTAAGAGGTTACAACATAACATT
Source organism: Fundulus heteroclitus (assembly GCF_011125445.2). Classification (NCBI taxonomy): domain Eukaryota; kingdom Metazoa; phylum Chordata; class Actinopteri; order Cyprinodontiformes; family Fundulidae; genus Fundulus; species Fundulus heteroclitus. The sequence continues at coordinate 125,248 of NW_023396541.1, read as the reverse complement.
GCCGAAATTGCCTTGAAAACCGGCATTAATATACCATATTGATGCGGGAATGAGGCTTATAACACCATCGGAGGATGGCAGAGCAGAACAGTTACGCTTTATGCTTTAAAACGGACTCCTTTTTAGGGGTCCGAAACCGAATGTTAGCAAGGCTGATATCCTGTTAGCTAGCGGACGCTCGGCGTTAACAAATGAAAGCTTTTGCTTTAATTTTAGTCGTATTGAGTGGTTGGATAACATAAACATTAATGTCCCATCAATGTATGAAACCCTTGTGGAGGTAACCTTTCTGGTAAAACCTTAAAACGCACTCGACAGTGACATGGTACCAAATGCTAGCAATGCTATATTGTTAGCCTTTTGTTCAACACGCCAGGTGTACAATGGTTTACAAACATTTCCCAATAAACCTTTTTACTTCACCCTCAGCCCGCTGCCCAAACCTGTCCTTTCAGTTCTGTTCAGTTTGGCCATTCACGGAAGGGGCGTTGAAGGAGGAAGTTGTTGGTTTCTTCTTGGCAGGCTAGCGTTAGCCTTGCAGCAGCATGTGGCTAACGGCGTGGTCTGAATCGGAGGCCTGGTCCTCCATGCAGACTCTGACCCCGGTTGCAGTCACAAATTAAGCAGATCTCTCCTCGGCATGGGGACGTTGCTTCTGTGCCGGCTTTTCAGCTCTGCATTGCCTGGAACCAGCTCCGTCTGTGGTGCGCTGAGAAAGCAGAACAAAGCTGGCATAGACGGATTCCTTCACTTCGGCATCTGTTTTAAGCAGAAGTGAGAGACTTATCTTTGAATTGGCTGGCAGTTTCTCCCTATGCCAGGGAGGAACTGAGTTTCAGAAAGGCTCATTCTGACTTAGCTCGAGGCCTCTTCCAGGCCCCATCGATGGTTCCCGGAGGCCTTCAGTCACATGGCTCCCCCCTCTCCTTGAGTGCTGGTCCTCAGTGTGTCTCAGCAGCTTGGAGTCAGGAGAAGAGACGAAGAGAAGAGCGGGCAGAGGTGTGCTGTGTCTTTTATCTGTAAGGAGGTGGTCATAGCTGACCTCCTGGCGAGAAGAAGGGACGAGCGAGAGAGGGGGAGAGGAAGGCTTCTCCTGGCCCCCCCTTATCCTTTGCAGCAGGAGTGGACTTTCTTTGTTGAATCATCCACTGTTCAGGATTCAATCTGAGATCACTATCATGGCATAACAATGTTTTTTAAAAAATTAGCCAGTACTGACACTCTACCAGTAATGACACAACAGAATGGGTGTGTCCGGGACGCAGAGCGCAGCGCCCTTTGGAAAACCCTAAATAATCAATTAAAAGTCAGCCTCAGATCACGTGCTTGCCCAAGTTGCTGCGCCTACATTCACTCCCATTAGACCGGCGCCCTGCACATAGGAAGGGAAGTGTGCACAATGTGAGCAATTAAATAGAATTATGTATTTACTATTTTAATAAATTCTAACATGTCTATTGGACACACAGTATGAATAAATACATTGCTAAGTACTTTGCAGTTCAGAAATCATTTATTATCTAAACGATTTAAAGGGGGCGGCGCCCGAGCGCCCCCTACTGGCCAGCCGCCACTGGTCTCATGTTGCAGCCAGAGTGGAGTTCCTTTGTTAAACTCCTCCACTGTTTAGAATTCAATCTGAGATCAATTATTCATTATGACGTTATTATAGCATAACAAACAACATCAGTCACATTGACATTGGAAACGTTTAGACCTTAGTGATGATCAAGTCTAAAATATGTCCCTTTTTGTGTTTGGTTGTTTTTACATGTTGAGTCACATCAAAATGTCTAAGTGTGTCATACACTTCTTTTGCACCTCTGTCTTAAGGACTACAGTTGTAATCAACACAGATCACAGATAGAGGTCAATAAAACCATTGAAAACATTTGTTTTGTCAACTAGGTTCAAGTGTGTATTCTGAGTTTTTCCAAGATTGGACACTATTTTGTGATCCTTAGAATACTCTGAGATATAAGACACCAGGTCAAGGTCATAGATCATCAGTTTTGTGTTTTTCTTGTTGCATGAGTGTTTATTCCCGTTACAACTACACTGCCTAATATCAATGTTTGTGGCCCTGTAGCTGGCATTTCCATACCCATCATTTGCTTTTACATTCATTTCCAGTGGATGGATTTTCATTACCATAACTGCTATTTTATATAGAAGCTTGTTGTAGTCCTCTGTGGTGAAGGGAAGCATCTTGTACTAATTATCTGGCATTGGGTGGTCCTTCTCCATATTAACTTCAGGGTGATGGACTATCATTTCTGTAATAGCTTTTTCTCAGACAAGTTTGTCTAAGTCCACTGTGGTGTAAAGAAACATCTTGTGCAGATTAGCTGACATTGGCTGGACCTTCTCTCAGATGCAATTTGAAAAAAGTAAAGTAGCCCACACAGCGGAAAAAATAAATAAAGATCCTTGAGAGTCACTGAATTAGAGTTGTTTAGTCCAACTTTTATGTATTTTTGACAAAGATTTAAAATAGTTTAGAGCAAAAGAATGCAAGCAACAGGGAACCCAGTAAAGACTGTCCTCTCGTCACATGCCATTATTCTAGCAATATAAACACAGTATTCAAAAATTACTAAATGAAAATAATTGCATACAGAAATAATTTTCATTCTTACTCTCAAAACTGATAGGAAGGTTTTGAATTTCTGGATAATGGTAATGTGACAGCATACATTATATGTACTTTTGCATCAACAAAGAAGCAGATTTCTTACGTATAAACCTTCATAAAACTTAAATAAAGATTGAGGCTTTTATTGCGGTGAAACAGTAATAAATAGTCTGCAAATTCTCAGTTATCCGGGTCATAGCAACAACAAGCGGGCTTAAATTGGAGGCAACCGGTAAATCCTTTTGTCTCAGATTTAAGCCCGTTTGCAGTCATAAATAGGCTTAAATTGGAGGCAACCGAAAAGTCCTTTTGTCTCAGATTTAAGCCCGTTTGCAGTCATAAATAAGCATATCTGAATGGAATATGCAGAAAATTTTGTGATTCCAACAGGCATGTCATCAGACCCTTAGTGGCTGAAAAAATTGGATCTATAAAAATGTACTGTTTGTGTTTTTGTATAGATGGTATACTGGACACAGAACATAAAATACATAAAAACATAGGGTTTTGTTATTCAAATTTGGCTACATCCATACAGAGCCAAAACTGTATGCACACAGAAAATTTTGAGCATGAAGATGAAACCACATTAGGCCATAGGCGCCATAATAGGCGTTGTAAACGCTATGCCATGGTGGTGAGCAGTGAAGTGATGCTGCCATATATGTAAACAAGGAAGAAAGAAGAAGAACAAGGAAAGCTTAAGGAGAAAGAAAAGAGGCATTTTTGTGGACTGATGACAAGGTGGTTTTCACGAAAACAAAAAGCTTTAGTGTAAAATCCTCAATAAATTCAATAGTGTCTAAAACAAAACTGCAACTCCGAAGTCCACTAGTATTGTTGTTTGTTAGCGGGTCTGTGTTAAGAAAGAGGCACAGTCTATGTTAGCTTGCATACTCAGCCTCAGACTTATCCAGCCTGGGAGCAGATTTCAAATGTCGTCAATTTAACGGCTGCTTCATCTGGATGGGACTCCTGTCAGAACAAGACATTTGTTGCATACAGCAGAACATGGTTTCATCCGGAGGGGGCCAAGTCATCACTGTTAATAAGTGCAACCACTAGATGGTTGCAAACTGCTTCCAAAATAATCCTTGGTTTGTGTGGAATGTATAATTTAGGATTAGTTGTAAAATATAGGCTAGTCTTGTTTATATGCCCTCATAGGCTACACTGGTTTTATAGGAAACTCTATAGGCAACAGAAATGGTAAACCATTCTTAATTTAACATCTTTTGTTAAATTAAGACATGACCTTAAACCAAGATTTGTGTTTGTGAGTCTTGATGGCCATGAACATATAGCTGACAAAAATGAAGCTTACAAAAGGAAGATCATCAATGTCCCATGAAAGTCTAAGGAATGGAGACAATTCATTGAAACTCTCTGATGTGAGACATTCTGACAATGGAAGATACAGATGCTTCTTACCGAAGGAGAAGAAAAAACATTTTGTCGAGCTCATTGTTGGTAAGTGAAGAATAAGGTACGACAGAATATTTGTTGTTCTTATTTCATACCATGGCCTTTGCAAAGATGTTTTCCCTAAAAACTACATCAGTTGTGTCAAACAGCTACAGATACAATATAGCAGACACCATTTTAAACAAACACACACTTCTTCGGGCTGATAAGTGGACTAAGACCCACTGATTTAAACCAGTAGATCAATTTGCTTGTTCAACGTTCACTGTCCTAATTGCAAATGTGTTTTCACATATGGGTTATTATTGCAATTCATAAATACAGTGCATACTTCAAAGAAATTTGGAGTGATGATTCTGAAGTAGGGAAAAAGCTTCCCCACAGCTTTGGTTGGCTGTTCCTCTTTTTTTTTTATTAGTGAATTTATTAATTACTTTGAAGTTTAAAATGTTTTTAGGAAACTAAGAGCTCAACGTTGACCGCAGATGCAAGGTTATCAGTGGCAGGTTTATTTAATATAATTGTTTTGGAAATATAAATAAAAATCAAGTGAATAAATTAATCAGTATTTTTAAATAAAATGATTAATTTTACTTTTTAAAGTATTGTTGCACAAAATAGAGTAAATTTTAGTTTTCAAAGTAACCTTCTGAAAACCACATTCCGACTGCTCACGACTACTCAATGGATTCTGTTTTAAAAATAGCAATACTTTCAACATCTTAAATGCTGAGTTTAGAAGCTCTGCTGTTCAATCACTCCCAAAATCTAACAGGGAGCATCTAGTGGCAGATCACAATGACTCTTGAAGGATGTGATTCTTCAGCTTATCTCTCTTCTCTGATTGTCAGGGTCCGTCTCCTCACCTGGTATCAGTTTAGCAGAACTTGATCCAAGCAACAGTGGAGTGATGCTGGACTGCAGCTCTGCAGATTGGTATCCAGAACCTGAAATCTTCTGGCTGGACGGGGAGGGAACCATCATGTCTGCTGGAGCTTCAGAGAAAACCAGAAGTCCTGATGGTCTCTACACTGTCAGCAGCAGAGCTACTGTGGAAAACAGACACAACAACAACGTTACCTGCAGAGTCCAGCAGAAGGACATCAACCAGACCAGGGAGACACACTTTTAAGTCCAAGGTAGAACTTTTAGCAGACTTTGATCCCCAGACAGTTCAGTTATTATTTATTTACTTGGTTCTCTTCATAGATGTTTCAGATGGTTCCTTCGTTCCTCAGCCTGACTGTAATGTTTCTGTCAGCTTTACTGTGATTTTGGGCATCATGGTTCTTCTAGGAGCTGCTGCTTTCCGCTGGAAATGCCAACAATCTAGACTCTGTAAGTTAATATATTTTTATCATACAAGGAGGTTTCATCTGTGACACTGTGTTTAGGTACTTTCAAATTGTCCCACAATAAATGAAGTTCTCTAACGTATTATACATACTTTGTTAAATAAAAACTTAACAAATTCTAAACCTGATTAACCTAATTAATCACATTTTATTTCCTGTTTCTGCAGTGATGAAGAAGCTGGAAAAAAAGTGAATGAAGAGCAGCGGCAGCAGGAGGAGGAGCAGGAATAGCAGCAGCAGCAGCTCTAGGAGGTAGAAAAGAGGAAATTGGCTGAGAAAAAGTCCAACTTGGAGAAGGAGTTAGAAAAGAGAAATGAGGACCAGAGAAGCATTGATCAGCAGATTGAAGCATTAATGAAGATGTCAGAGGAACTGAAGGAGCAGAATAAACGTCTCACTGATCAAAGAGAAGAGGCAGAGAAAATGGCTAACGAGAACGACAGGAAGCTTAGGGCAGTTGATGATAAAGTAGAAAACCAGACGGAGAACAAGACAGAAAAGAAAGCACAAGGATACTTAAAACTGAAATAAATCATATCAGAGAGCAATGATAGACTGGATAAGACAAAGCAAAGTCATCAACAGATGGAACTGATGACACAGGAACTAATGAATAGAACTTCTGATGAGGTCACCAAGCTGAAGGAGTTCCAAAAAAAGTAAAAAACAAAGCAACTGGACTTGTTTTCCATTGTTGAAGACGTTTCACTTCCTCTCCCGGAAGCTTTCTCAATTCAAAAAGTCTGGAGTAATGTGGAGTAACAAGCTTTATACCATTACCAAACAAAGGCCTTGCAATGGCTTAGATAACATGCAAATTCAATCGAAACAGGTTCACCCCTTAGTAATGGGCGGTCGTTAAAGCCATTAAGCCAGCAGATTGAACCGAAACTGGTTCACTCCTTTGTAACAAGGAGTCGTTAGGGTTGTTATTGGCTTGGCTTAAAGGAGCGATGTTTTGATCATTCGAATGAGGGTGAGAATTGAGGTGATTGTCCGGAATTAATCCTATAGCTGGATTGTAAGTTTTTGAGAGTTGGAACCTAAGGCCTCCTCCTCGGTTTAAGGTTGGTTTTTCTCTCTTGACGTAGATGGCTTCCTTCACACCCCTTTCACACCATCTGTCTTCTTTGTCCAAAATGTGAACATGTTGGTCCTCAAAGAGTGTCCTTTGTCCTTAAGGTGTAAGTGGACAGCAGAGTCTTGTCCCGAGGAGGTAGCTCTCCTGTGTTGAGCCATGCGTCTTTGGAGAGGTTGTTTGGTTTCTCCAATATAAAGATCAGAACAATATTGGAGAATCCAAACAACCTTGTCTCAACTCAGTAGATTTGATTATATTTCATATAAGGGGCCTTTTTCTGTTTAAAATATATAAAATGTTGACGTTTTCTGAGGTTCAACAATAAAATAATTTACATGATGATACAAACACTTATGGCACAACACTAGAAAATTCACTTATACAGGAATGTAATGGGACTGATATCTTTTTCAATAATTTATCTGTAGCCTTCGCTTTTTTGTTCTTAATTTCAAGGCACAGAATAAGATGTGACCTCTTCACTTACAGTATATCAGGAACACAGTTTAGTTTAGACAAAACAGTATCAATGCATGAAATGTGATACCATTTGATTTTTTTATTAATAGGAATACATTTTTTTCTTGTTTTGTTTGATTTGTGATATTTACCTTTCTATATTTTTTTTATTTTATTTTATTGAGCCTTTGAAATTCTGTGCATCAAGAAGGTTACATTTCTTGATGCACAGAAAGGATTCATAGGACCAACCGGAGTTGTTCCAATTAATCTTTTAAAATTCCATTCCCTTCCTATTTGTCTTGTCTTTTGTTTTAATCTTATCCTTTCCTTATATTTCCTATAATATAATAAAATATGTTCTACATTTTCTATTAATTTACATTCTATACATTCATCTGTTTCACTTCCTCTTAATAAAAAAAATGTTTTATTTAACCCAGTATGATCAAACCTTAGTCTTGTCAAAATAGTCTCCTCTCTTAAATTCTTTCTAATCACACCCTTGGCATTAATAGATTTTTGTACACTATAATAATTTCTTCCACTTTTTTCCATGTTCCATCTATCCTGCCATATTTTCCTTATTTCTTTTTTTGATTATTGTCTTAGCTTCTCCTTTCCCATACGGTATGTTTATAATATTATTTGTTCTAATGATTTTTTTTGCCATTTGTTCTGCTCTTTCATTTCAGTTTATTCCTACATGGGCTGGATCCCAACAAAACTTTACATTTATATAAAGTTTTTGTATTCTGAATAAACTTTGATGAATTTCTAATAATAAATCTTCTCTTTCTGATTTCATATTTTGGATACTGTGAAGGGCTGCCAAAGAATCGACACAACAAACTGCTCTATCCAGTTTTTAATTTTTTTTTCTTCTTCTTCGAGTGGGAGGAGTGTGAGTGAAGGAGCGGAAGAGAGAGTGCGTGAGAAAACTCTGAGTGGTTTTTCTTACTTTTTTTCTGTCCTTTTTCACTGGGTGAGTGTAAATATTGTGTATATAGTTGTTTTACTTTGGTTGTTGGAGTTTTTTGGTGGGGTTTGGTGGCCGTCGGGTTTTGCCCGGCGGCAGGTCGGCGTCTTGAACGCCATGATGGTGGGTGGTGGTGCTGGCGTCTTCTCCGCGCTGACACGGAGGAACGGCATCAAGGTGGGTGCCTGGTCTCCGTGCAGCGTGGAGGACGCTTGTTTGTCGGTAGGTGAGGTTATTGGACATGGTTCCATCAAGTCAGGTGTTGTTTGTTGAGCGGGTTGAGCAGGCGAACCTGTTGGTCGAGTCGGGCATTTCTGTGAACGGCTTGTTCCTTCAGGTGTCGCCGCTCACGCAGCCCGCTACCAGGGTGATTTTATCAAATGTCCCTCCGTTCATCAGCGACGAGTTTCTCGTTAAAGAGCTCTCTCGTCACAGAAAGGTGGTTTCCCCCGTTAAAAAGATTCTGTCGGGGTGTAAATCACCTTTGTTGAAGCATGTTGTCTCCCACCGGAGACAACTCTTCATGATCCTCAACAAACGTGACGAGGAGCTAAATCTGCGTTTCCGGGTGAGAGTGGATGAATTTGACTACGTCTTGTTCGCCACCTCGTCCGGCATGAAGTGTTTCAGCTGTGGACAGGAGAGACATTTGATAAAATCGTGCCCAAACAGAGCCGGGTCGGCTCCGTTGGGCTCCGCGGAGCAGCAGCCTGCAGCAGCCGGGGAGCAGGTGGGTGTGTCTAGCGAGGCTGGAGCTCCTGCCGCGGCGGAGGAGTCTGGCGGTGCGGGGAACTCCAGCGTAGCCGCGGAGGAAGCTGTAGCGTCGGCTCCGGTCGCTGGAGATCAGCAGAGGAGTTTAGTGGAGAAAAACTCTGTGGATGGAACATCTGATCCACAAAGGAGTGATTGTGTGGTGAGTGAGGGGAGCACGGTGGTCATGTGTGGTGGTGGAGAAAATTGTGTGACTGGTGAGGAGGTGGAGAATCAGGGTGAGATGGAGCAGGATGGTGTGTGTGAAGATCAGGAGGGTGAGACTAGTGTTAAGGTGACTGGTGTGTGTGAAGAGCAGGGAGGGAAAGGTGAGGCGGTGGCAGGTGGAGGAGAGGCGAGTGTGGAGGAGCCTGTAGTGGCTCCTGTGGAGGAGAAAGGTGAGGGGGTGCAGTTGATGGAACAGGAGGCGCCTATGAATTTAAAAAGGCGTAGTAGAAGGAAAAATGTGATGACTGCTGTTCAGAGCAGTAAGCAGGTCAGCAAGCTGGCTACAGAGAGAAAGGAGGTGTCAGACAGCAGCGACAGTGAGGGTGAGCTGTCTGACAGCAGTGAGGTGTCTCTGTCCCAGGGTAGCAGTGCAGAGGCACGTTATCCTGTTGAATCTTTTAATAATTTTCTTCAGGAAACAAAAGGATTAAGAGGGATAAAAGTAGAAAAATATTTTCCCAATTTAAAAATATTTTATTTCTCTGCAAGGTATTATATTAGAAGAAAAGAAGAGTCTGGGTTTTCTGATCAGGAGGTTTTTAGACTAAAGAAAATTATGGGAAAAGTGAGAAAACAATTTTGAATATAATGATGAACACTAGCTTCTTATTATTAATTTTATTGTGCATATTTTATTATGGTGTTGTTTTTAGCCTTTTACCCAACATGGATAATTTTAAAATAGCTTCTTTAAATGTTAATGGAGCTAGGGAGGCTGTTAATCGCACCATGATTTATGAAATAGCAAAACAGAAAAGAATCAGTGTTTTATTTTTACAAGAAACGCATAGTGATATTAGTAATGAACCAGACTGGCGCAAAGAATGGAAGGGAGAAGCTTTTTTTAGCCACGGCACCTCCCAGAGTTCTGGGGTGGGCCTCCTCTTTTCCTCGGCTTTTACCCCAAACTCTTTTAATGTAGAAAGTATCGTCCAGGGAAGGTGTCTTTTAGTAAAGGCTCAGTTTGACCATTTTAACGTAGTTTTTATCAATATTTATGCTCCTAACGTCGGTGCAGAGAGGAAGCGTTTTTTAGAGAAAATTGGGGAGAGGTTGGGAGATTGTGGGTTTGATGATTATGTTTTTTTTAGGTGGGGATTTTGATTGTACAGGAAACGAATTGTTAGACAGAAATGACAAAGAGCCTCACCAAGCTTCCCAGCAAGCCATGCGGCAGCTGGTCTCGTCTCACGGCCTGGTGGATGTATGGAGGAGGATGCACACAGGCTCCAGACAGTACACTTGGTCCCACAGTAAAGAAAACCGCCTCTCTTTAGCACGTATTGGTCGTTTTTATTGTTTTAAACATCATTTTAATGTGTTTAAAACATGTCAGATTTTACCAGTAGCTTTTACAGACCACTCTTTGCTTTTAGGGAATGTTTTTATCACAAACATTTTACCTAAAAGCGCCTACTGGCATTTTAATCTGGCTTTAACTTATGATCGTAGTTTTAGAGAAGCTCTAAGTTATTTTTGGACTGTTTTTAGACAAAGAAAGGGTGATTTTACTTGTCTAAGGCAGTGGTGGGACCATTGAAAAGTTCAGATCAAGCAACTTTGTCAACAGCATACTCTTAATGTCACTCGTGACGTCACCAGATCTATCAGAGATCTGGAGATGAATATAGTGGAACTAGAACATTTAAGTGAGTCCACAGGAAATCGAGAGCATATTGAAGCTCTCAAATCCAAAAGGCTAGTTTTAGCCAACCTGCTGGAGTCTAAAGTCCAAGGCGTGTTGGTCAGGTCTCGGGTTCAGAACATCACAGAGATGGATGCTCCCTCTAGCTTCTTCTTCAGCTTGGAGAGGAAACGCGGGCAGAGGAAGGTGATCCATTCCCTACTATCTGACACAGGGCAGCAGGTGAGTGAACCGGGCCAGATTAGGAGGAGGGCTGTTGAGTTTTACTCCTCTCTGTTCGAGAGAGAGTATAAGGAGAATGAGGAGCTGTTTGGGGAGTTCTGTGGTGGGCTGCCCCAGGTCTCTGAGGACACCAACCTGCAGCTGGAGCGCCCTCTGGGGGTACAAGAGCTCCACACAGCCCTCCTGAATATGCAGGGTCAGAAGGCCCCAGGCATCAATGGTCTCACGGTAGAGTTTTATAAAGCCTACTGGGACATCCTGGCGAAAGACCTGCTAGAAGCTATGGAGCAGGTCATCCACCGGGACCAGACCTACTGCGTCCCTGGCAGGTCCATGGTAGATAACGTCTACCTAATTCGGGATGTTTTGGAGGTCTCCGGTTCATTGGGTTTAAGAACAGGCTTGATCGCATTAGATCAAGAAAAGGCATTTGATCGCGTCAAACACGGCTTCCTGTGGAAAACAATGGAGAGGTTTGGGTTCGGTGCTGGTCTGATCGCCAAGATCAAGGTGATGTACAGTGGAATTGAGAGTATGCTAAAGTTTAACGGTGGTCTGTGTGCTCCTTTTAGGGTGCGTAGAGGTGTTCGCCAAGGCTACGCCCTGTCCGGGATGCTCTACGCGCTCTCCCTGGAACCCCTGCTTCAAAAGATACGTTCTAGTGTTCATGGTTTGGTTTTACCTGGTTTTAACAGTAGAGTGGTTTTATCTGCCTATGCTGATGACGTCGTTGTTTTTACTAAAAACCAGCAAGATGTCGACGTACTGAACGAGATAACAACTAAGTTCTCTGTTTTATCTTCTGCGAGGGTGAACTGGGGGAAAAGTGAAGCCCTGGCAGTGGGCGAATGGCGTGAAGGGCTCCCGGTTCTCCCTCAGGGACTTTTATGGAAAAAAGATGGTTTTAAATATCTCGGTCTGTTTTTAGGCAGTGAAAACACTGAAAAAAAGAACTGGGAAAACATGGAACAGAAAATAGAATGTAAACTAGAAAAGTGGAGATGGCTACACTCCCACATGTCATACAAGGGAAGGGTTTTGGTTTTAAATAACCTTGTAGCATTTCAGCTGTGGCACAAACTTTCCTGTTTAGACCCACCGTCTGGTTTGTTGGCCAACATACAAGCAAAAATGGTAAACTTTTTTTGGAACTGGTTTCATTGGGTGCCACAGTCTGTGTTGTTTTTACCCAGAGAAGAGGGGGACCAGGGCCTTTTCCACCTGGCCGGGAGAACAGCGGTTTTTAGATTACGTTTTGTTCAGGAATACCTGGCAGAGCCCTCTGACTTAGTGTGGAGGGACGTGGCCAGCTGCATTTTTAGACGTGTAAATAACCTGGGGCTGGATGCAGCTGTTTTTAACTGATTTAAATCTTTTAAAGTTAAGGTGATTGCCGAGGTTTTATCAGGGTGTTTTTAAATCATGTGCCCAGTCCCTCCGGCTACCTCTGTTTGGCTGACGTCACTTCCTGTTTGCGGTAAGGCGTATTGTATCACTTCCTGTTTTTACTGCGTGAGCAACGGTTTGTTGCTCCAGATTCTCTCGCTTTTATCTTTAATCTCTTTGCTGTAACATCTGTTTCTAACACATAAGCACTTTTAAAACATTTTCTGTTGCTGCACATCACGCTTGGGAACTCCTCGTGTTTCACGGTTTGCTCTCTTGGCGTGGTAGAAGGGCGCTAGCCTAGCTTTAGCCTTGCCTAGCTTTAGCTCCACAATGGCTTCCTCTCCTACTATTACTTCAGCTTCTCCGTCTCTGACTAAGTCTCCCCTTATCTCCTGCTCTCTGTGTCAGATGTTTAGCTATTCCCCTGCCTCCTTTAGTGATAATGGTACTTGTAATAAATGTAGTGTTTTTGTAGCTTTGGAGGCGAGGGTGTCAAAATTAGAGTCCCGGCTCCGTGCTATGGAAAGACCAGCTGATAGCCGCCCCTCTGCTAGCACGGAGCCACATAGACCTAGCGTTAGTTCACTTAGTGGTCCTCCAGAAGCACCCGAGCAGCCGGGTAAGCAGGCCGGCTGGGTGACAGTTCGTAGGAAGCATAGCTCTAGATTACAGCCCCCAGTTCACCACCAACCCGTCTGCATTTCAAACAAATTTTCCCCACTCAGCGACACACCCGCTGAGAAGCCGGTCCTGGTGATTGGGAGCTCAATAGTCAGAAACGTGGCACTAGAGACACCAGGGACCATAGTTAAATGCCTGCCAGGGGCCAGAACGGGCAACATAGAATCTTACCTAAAACTGCTGGCTAAGGATAAGCGTAAATACAGTAAGATTGTTATTCACGCTGGCGGTAATGACACCCGATCACGCCGATCGGAGGTCACTAAAGTTGGTGTTGCTTCGGTGTGTGAGTTTGCTAAAGCAATGTCGGACTCCGTAATTTTCTCTGGTCCCCTGCCTGATTTGACCAGTGATGACATGTTTAGCCGCATGTCATCATTCAACCGCTGGTTGTCTAGGTGGTGTCCTGAAAACGACGTGGGCTACATTGATAACTGGAGAACTTTCTGGGGAAAACCTGGTCTGATCCAGAGAGACGGCATTCATCCTACTTTGGATGGTGCAGCTCTTCTTTCTAGAAATCTGGCCGGATTTATTAGTCCTCCTAAATGCTGACAACCCAGGGTCCAGACCAGGAAGCAGAGCCGTAGTTTAACACACCTCTCTGCAGCTTCTGTACTGTTACCCATCCATTATCCTATTGAGACGGTGTCTTTCCCACGGCCAAAACTTAACAGATCAAAAACTTATCTAAAAGGAACAAATCATAAAAACCTAATAAAAATCAATACGGTTCACCTTGAACCTAAAAGTAAAACAATTAAATGTGGTCTATTAATTATAAGGTCTCTCCCTCCAAAGACTTTGTTAGTTAACAAATTGATTTCTGATAAACAGATTGATTTGTTTTGTCTCACAGAAACCTGGCTACAAGAGGACTACGTTAGTATAAATGAGTCAACTCCCTCCAATTATTCAAATTTCCACATTCCCAGATCTGTGGGAAGAGGAGGAGGAGTGGCAACCATCTTTCAGTCTGATTTATTAATTAGTCCCAGGCCAATTAATAACTACAGTTCTTTTGAACATTTAACCCTCAGTTTCCCTAATCCAAACTGCAAAGCAATAAAACCTCTTCTGTTTGTTGTTTTGTATCATCCACCAGGCCCTTACACTCAGTTTTTGGATGAGTTGTCAGATTTCTTATCTGATTTGGTGTTAAATACTGATAAGGCTATTATAGTGGGTGATTTTAACATCCATGTTGACACTGAATGTGATAACCTTAGTGTAGCCTTTAAAACTATCCTAGATTCAATTGGTTTTGCTCAAAATGTGCATAAACCGACACACTCTTGGCTCCATACTTTAGACCTTGTGCTGACATATGGCATTGATTGTGAAGAATTAACAGTATTTCCTCACAACCCTGTCCTATCTGATCATTTTTTAATAACATTTGAGTTTAATCTAACTGAGTTCTCCACCCCCAAAAAAGGGTTCCATTACAGTAGATCTTTATCGGATAATGCTGTATCAAAACTTAAAGAGTCTGTCCCCTTTTTAATATCCTCCGTATTGCAGAAATGCCCTGTAGATGGCAGCAATGTTGTTTCTTCCAATTCACAAATAGTTTGTAAACGGTATGACTTCGTCATTGCGTTCTGAATTAGACAATGTAGCTCCCTTGAAAAAGAAGGTGATTATTCACAGGATGCTGGCTCCTTGGTTTAATTCAGAGCTGCGTTCCTTGAAGCACAATGTTAGGAAATTGGAGAGAAAATGGCGCTCTACACACCAAGAGGAATCCTACCTAATCTGGAAGAACAGTCTATTGTTGTATAACAAGACCCTTCGCAGAGTTAGAGCAGCATATTTTTCATCATTAATTGAGGAGAATAAGAATAATCCTAGATTTCTCTTCAGTACAGTTGCCAAACTTACCCAGAGCCACAGCTCTGTTGATCCATCCATTCCCTTAGCTCTTAGCAGTAATGATTTTATGGGATTCTTCATAAATAAAATTGATTCCATTAAAAATAAAATAATTGGCATCCTCCCAAACATGATTACCTCGTCCTCAGTAAGTGAGGCAGCATTGGAGGAATCCTTAGAACCTGCGCAGTGTCTGAACTGTTTAAAAGCAGTAGAGCTTTCTGAGCTATCTTAAATTTTAGCTTCATCTAAACCTTCTACCTGTATGTTAGACCCAATCCTAACCAAGTTGTTTAAGGAGGTATTCCCTCTGATCAGTGGTCCTATTTTAGACATGATTAATCTATCCTTGGTAAATGGATATGTACCACAGGCTTTTAAAGTAGCTGTTATTAAACCTTTACTTAAGAAACCATCTCTTGATCAAGATGAGTTAGTAAATTACAGACCTATATCTAATCTTCTTTTCTTATCTAAAATTCTTGAGAAAGTAGTTGCTAATCAACTATGTGAACATTTACAAAGTAATGACCTACTTGAGGAGTTTCAGTCAGGCTTCAGAGCTCATCATAGCACTGAAACAGCTCTGGTGAAGGTCACCAATGATATTCTCATGACCTCAGATAATGGACTTGTGTCTATACTTGTCCTGTTAGATCTCAGTGCTGCATTTGATACAGTTGATCACAATATTCTCCTACAAAGACTTGAGCATACTGTAGGGATTAAGGGAAAAGCATTAGGCTGGTTTAAATCTTATCTGCCGGATAGATTCCAGTTTGTTCATGTTAATAATAAATCTTCCTCAAACTCTAGGGTCACTTTTGGAGTACCACAGGGTTCAGTCCTTGGACCAATTCAATTTACTATATATATGCTTCCGATCGGCAAAATTATCAGACAGCATGGGATTAATTTCCACTGTTATGCTGATGACACTCAGCTATATTTATCCATAAATCCTGATGAATCCAATCAGTTACTTCGACTGCAGTCATGTCTTGATGACATCAAAAGCTGGATGACTTTAAATTTCCTGCATTTAAATTCTGACAAGACAGAAGTTGTAATCTTTGGGCCAGAGTCTTCAAAAAATAAAGTTCTTAATCAATCACTTAATCTGGATGGCATTAACTTGGCCTCTGGTAATAAAGTTAAAAATCTTGGTGTTGTTTTCGACCAAGACATGTCATTTAAATCCCATATTAAACAGATTTCCAGAGTTTCCTTTTTTCACCTCCGGAATATCGCCAAAATTAGAAACATTCTGTCCAGGAGTGATGCTGAAAAACTAGTCCATGCATTTGTTACTTCAAGGCTGGACTATTGTAATTCTTTACTATCAGGAAGTCTTCAGCTGATTCAAAATGCTGCGGCAAGAGTTCTGATGAAAATCAACAAGAGGGATCATATTTCTCCAATTTTAGCTTCCCTTCATTGGCTTCCTGTTAAATCAAGAATAGACTTTAAAATTCTCCTTCTAACGTATAAAGCCCTTAATAATCAAGCTCCATCATATATCAGAGCTCTGATTACCCCGTATGTTCCTAACAGAGCACTTCGCTCTCAGACTGCAGGTCTGCTGGTGGTTCCTAGAGTCTCTAAAAGTAGAATGGGAGGCAGATCCTTTAGCTATCAGGCTCCTCTCCTGTGGAACCAACTCCCAGTTTTGGTCCGTGAGGCAGACACCCTATCTATTTTTAAGACTAATGTTAAAACTTTCCTTTTTGACAAAGCTTATAGTTAGAGTGGCTCATACCCTGAGCTATCTCTATAGTTGTGCTGTGATAGGCCTAGGCTGCTGGAGGACATCAGGGTCTAATTTTCTCACTCTACTGATTTCTACTGTTCTTCAGTCTACTGTTCTCCAGTTTTGCATTGTATTACATTGAAATGACTGTCGTCATTTCAGCTTTTAACTTTTTGCTCTCTCTCTTTTTCTTCATAGTAGGTACACCTGGTCTGGCGTTTTGTTAACTGTGACATCATCCAGAGAAGACGGCTCACCCGCTACTACCATCTAATGTAGAACAGATTACTAGATCAATGTGTGCTTCTGTGCTTTTTTTGTCTCTCTTGTTATGTCTCTGCTCTGTCTTCTGTAACCCCAGTCGGTCGAGGCAGATGGCCGTTCATACTGAGCCCGGTTCTGCCGGAGGTTTTCCTTCCCGTTAATGGGGAGTTTTTCTTCCCACTGTCGCTTCATGCTTGCTCAGTATGAGGGATTGCAGCAAAGCCATGTACAATGCAGACGACTCTCCCTGTGGCTCTACGGTTCCCCAGGAGTGAATGCTGCTTGTCGGGACTTTGATGCAATCAACTGGTTTCCTTATATAGGACATTTTTGACCAATCTGTATAATCTGACCCAATCTGTATAATATGATTGAACTTGATTTTGTAAAGTGCCTTGAGATGACATGTTTCATGATTTGGCGCTATATAAATAAAATTGAATTGAATTGAATTGAATTGTTTAAATTAAAGCCATCCCAAATGACTAACTCTCTGCACTGGCTTTTACAGGAGCCTTTAATCTGTGGGTCCAGGCTGGACATGTGTGACGGCGCGGGACCAGGGCTGTCGGAGGTGCTGCGCCGAACCAAGACTATAACTATGAAACAACTGGTGGAGACTGCAGGACTGTCCCTCTCCAACATCGAGGCCATGGGTTCCGTGATGGTGGTACGGTCTGCCAGGCTGGTGCGGCGCTTCCTGGACCTCCTGAGGGGAAAGATGTCGGCCAAGGAGAGGAGCCTCCTCCGTGACTACTGTGAGGGACAGAGCCAACCAGACCCGATGGACTCCTTTCCTGGCCTGATCTTGGATCCTGGGTTCCCAGAGAGAAGTGGACCTCTGCTCTCCAGCCTGGACCCACAGAAGATGGTTTTATCCACTATGGACCAGAAAACTGTTTATAGAGTTTGCTCCAAAGTGATGAATCGAAGACACTTCGAGAGCCGCGCAGTCTGTGTATGGACTGATAGACTTGCTGGTAGAGCACCCCAGTGGAGGACTTCATATAAGCCTCCAATAAAAAAGAGAACTGGTGATCTCCAATGGAGGATTTTACACGGTGCCATCGCCACAAACTCTTTTTTATCCGTTATTAATCGGGCTGTTTTAAATGAGTGTCCTTTCTGCAGTATGTCTGAAAATGTTTTTCATGTTTTTACGGACTGTAACAGACTAAAGACCATTTTTAGCCTTTTAACAAATGTTTTTAGTCTTTTTGGCACTGTTTTTACTACTTCTTTATTTATTGGAGGAGTGTGCCAAAATAAAAGTAATAAGGCAAAGGCCAGACTTTTAAACTTTTTAATCAGTGAGGCGAAGATGGCTATTTATTTGTCCCGTAGAGACAGACTGCAGGGAGGACCTCACCTTGATGCTTTGGCTCTGTGGAAGTGCAACGTTAAAGCCAGAATTAGGCTGGAGTTTCACTTCCACAGAGCCACGCAGAACATGGAGGATTTTATGCAGTTGTGGGGTTTTAAAAAGATTTTATGTGAAGTGTCTGAAAGAGGAGAACTTCAATTTAACAAGCTCCTGATTTGAGAATTTTATATAAATGACACTTGTTTTTAACTAAACTGTTTAATTGTTTGACCTTTTGTAATTAAAGTTTTGTTAAAAGTTTATTGGCGGATTGCAAACAACTTATAGGTGCATACCGCCACCTACTGTACATGAGTGTGTAGCTCTATGGTTCCACCTACTATATTCTATTTTTTAATTTTGTGTTATGTAAAAATAAAAACAATGCTTTATTAATTACCATATTTTCTTCCATATCTCCATCTGTCCCTAAAATTCCTTTAATACTCCAATCTATCCCTTTTTCCATAATTACTTTCCTCATCCTCTCTTGCCGTTGCATATTTAATACAATTGATCAAAACATGATCCACATTTTCTTTTTCTGCACAACCCTCACATATATCATTATTTCTCTTCCCTATTATATACAAAAACTCATTCAAGTACGTGTGTCCAGTTCTTAGTCTAGTAAAAATTATCTCTTCCCTTCTGCTTCTTTCTCCATAATTTTTACATATTACAGATTTTTGAACCCTATATAATCTTCTTCCTTCCTCATCTTCATCCCATATTTTTTGGCATATATTTTTGTTTTTCTTTTTAATTATTGATTTACCTTCCCCTTTCCCAAATGAAATCTGATCTTTATTCTGCTTTCCTAAAGTCTTTTTAGCTAGCTTGTCTGCTGTTTCATTTCCTTTCACCCCTTCATGTGCCGGTACCCAACAGAACTGAACATCTATTCCACATCTAAATAACCTAAATAAATTCTGATAAATTTCTATTACCAGGTCTTTCCTATTATTTCCTCCTGAATGAATACTTTCTATTGCAGCTTTTGAATCTGTACAAATTACCACCCTATCCGGTCTAACCTCCTCCACCCACTGTGAACTAAAAATAATTGCAACCATTTCTGCTGTGTATATAGATAAAAGGTCTGTTAATCTTTCACATATACATATATTAAACTCTGGAATAAATATCCCTATTCCCACATTTCCCTTTGAATTTTTTGACCCGTCTGTGTATATTTTTAAATAACTATAATACGATTGTCTGATATATATGCTAGATTTAACCCCAACTTCATTATGTTTCCATTCTCTTTTCATTTCATGTATTTTTAAGTCAACTTTTGTTTCTGAAAACAACCATGGTGGCATAGCACTAATTGGGTTATTTTGTGAGAATGTCTTATCCTCCAACTCGTACATTTTTGCCCTTTCATTCACATTCCATCCAAATCCCTTTCTTGTGAATTTAGAATATTCCCAACAATTCTTTATTATGCTTTTTGCTGGATTTCCTTCACTACTGCTTTTAACTCTGATCCAGTGATATTCTGACCCGTCTTATTTCTAACAGAGTTTCTCCAGCCTCTACTAAAAGAGCATTAATGGGGGTAGTCTTAGTTACTCCAGTAGCTATTCGTAATGCCCTATATTGTAATTTGTCTACAATTTGTAATGATGTTTTTGCTGCTGCTTCATATACTATACAACCATAATCTATTGCTGATCTCATAAGAGCTCTATATATATTCAATAGTGACTGCTTATCAACCCCCCAATCATTCCCAGCCACGGCTTTCATGAGATTTATTACTTTCTTGCATTTTGTTTCTAGCTGCTTAATATGCATTTTCCAAGTATATGAACTATCTAACCATAATCCTAAATATTTGAATTAATTTACTCTTTTTATAGGTTGATCATATAACTTTATCTCTCCTATATCAATATTTATTTTATTACTAAAAATCCTATAACAGGATTTACTTACCGTCAATTTAAATCCCCATTCATATGACCATTTTTCTATTTTATTAACAGCTATTTTAATATTTTTAACTAAATGTGAGACATTCCTTCCCCTCATCCATATAGCTCCATCATCTGCATAAAGTGCTGATTTAATCCATTCATCTAGATTTAAGAATATATCATTAATCATAATATTAAAAAATAAAGGACCAATTACACTCCCTTGAGGAGTGCCGTTTTCTACATTAAAATCTTTTAAACATTCGTCCCCAACTTTGACTCTAATTTTCCTTTCTGTAAAGAAAATTGCTATCCAGTTATACATTCTTCCACCTATTCCCATATTTTCCAACTTTATCAATAAACCTTCCCTCCACATTGAGTCATACGCTTTTTCAATGTCAAAGAATACTGCTATTATTAATTCCTTCATTTTTAATCTTTTTTCTATATCATTACTAATTCTCACTAATGCATCCATTGTAGACTTTCCTGTTCTGAATCCACATTGATAACTACTTTTTATCTGCCTCTGCTCTAACATATACCCCAATCTTTTTACTAATATTTTCTTCATCCATTTACATAAGTGAGATGTCAATGCTATTGGTCTAATTATTTGGATCTAAAGAATCTTTTCCTGATTTATTAAATGGGAGGATTGTTGCAGTTTTCCATTTATTTGGAACGTCACCTTCTCTCCAAATTTTATTAAAAAATTGTAATATTAATTTTAATGTTGCTTCTGGTAACCTTCTAAACATTGCATAACATAAATTATCCTTCCCTGGAGCTGAATATCCAGTATCTTTAATAACTGTTTTTATTTCATTCATACTTATTTCTTCATCTAATGCTGAAACCGATCTTTCTTTTTATAAATATCATTAGATTCTTTTAGTTTTTGTTCTTTTTGATTTCTATGTATATTTCCTAGATGCTCCCCACTATGCACTGCTGCAAATGCCTCACCCAAAACGTCTGCCTTATCTTTATTTAACACCACAATTTCTTGACCACTAACCAGTGCTGGAATTCTAACTTGATTTCTTCGGTTTTTCTTCTTCTTCTTCTTTTCCTTTTGTTGGCGGATCGCAAACAACTTATAGGTGCATACCGCCACCTACTGTACATGAGTGTGTAGCTCTATGGTTCCACCTACTATATTCTATTTTTTAATTTTGTGTTATGTAAAAATAAAAACAATGCTTTATTAATGACCATATTTTCCTCTATATCTCCATCTCGCCCTAATATTTGTTGTGCCAGTTCAGACGTGACAGAAAGCGGTAACGGACTACGTTACCCATGATGCAATGTGGTCAAAATGGCCACCAACTCATGTGGTCAAAATGGCCACCAACTCCCATCACGCAACACGGCAAAATGGCCGCCGATCAAGGAAACGGCATCAATTCGGGACGTAACGGACTGCGTTACCCATGATGCAATGTGGTCAAAATGGCCACCAACTCCCATCACGCAACACGGCAAAATGGCCGCCGATCAAGATAAGGTTGCTATGGTGATGGCTATAAAAGCCGATCACACACGATGAGCTTCCTTCTTCCCTGGCTTTTGGCCAACCCGAGAAGACACACACACACAGCTGATTCCGTTGGGGTGATTCCCACGCCACGTGTTCGATTGCTCGCTGGACCGAGATTTTTCGACGCAACGTTTATTCCCTGCTTTATAACAGGAGGTCGACTTAAATAAGTACTTTTAAATTCCCTCTGATCAAAAGACTGAGAGACGCCGCATCTCCCACTGATCGAAGAGGACCCCGCTTTTGTCTGGCCAACAAAGCGACCGAACCCGGAGGAAGAAACGAAGGAGCTTTTTTTTTTTTTTCCCCCGTGCCGCTGCAGCCTGCGGTCAACTGCGCTCGTCAAGACGCGTCCAGAAAGCCGCACACTCGGAGCGCTCCAAATCCAGCCCCGAGGCACCTCAAAGTAACGGGGTTTTCCCCTTTTATTGCTGTCTCACCAACAGGGTGTTTAGAAGTGCCTGGGCAGGCGGTAGAACTTTGTAGGTGTTGGTTAATGCTTTTATTCCACGACGAAGTTGGAATTATTTTGCTGAACATTTTCTTTGTATGTGCATGCATTTTACAATTGATTTGCTGTGTTGATTTGTGATTCATCAATAACCCCGCCGTGGGTCACTGTTTCAGTTTCTTTTCCATCTTCTTCCCTGCTTCCCCCCCTCTCTCTCTCTTCGCTTCTTATCAGTTTAATCTCTTTGTCCGAGCTCAAGTCGCGGGCTTTGCTTTAAACTCCCAGTTAGCTGCGCCCTCTCTAAGCGAAGCATTATCCCATCAGCGAAGCGTGGTTACGTCATTAGGACCTCCCCTCATACGTCATCGTAGCAGCCATCTTGGGAGGGTCACGGGTATCTGGACTGTAGGGAGCTTAGCTGAACTAGCTTTGTGTAAGACATCAAAGCGTCCAGTGAGATTCCCGAAGCTGTTCTGTCTATCAATGCTGATACGTGAAATGCCGGTGTTTCGAGGGCGGTGTTAAACAACTTTGAGTTAAGTTAAGATCTGCTAACCGCTCATTTTAATCCATTGTTTATTTTTGTTTTGTTCTTTATTTCCACATATATATTTTGCATGTTTTAGTTTAGTAATGAGTAAGAATTCCAAAGTTGTTTGAATCAGAGAATTACTGTAACAGGGAATTGCTTTTGATTCAATAAAACCAACCACTGCGGAATAGACATTGTTTTGTGTTCAGTCCAATTCACAGTTGCCTGGGTATTCAGAAATCAGAGCTAACCTCCTTTGGAGTTAACATCTGACATTAATACAGAGACAATATCATTGGATGGTGATAAGGAATAAGGATTTAAACTCTAATTGCAGTTACATTGGGGTACTCACAGCCTGCTGGATAAACCTGGTCGGTTAACAGTCCGACCTGATCATTTATTCCAGCATAAATGAGTTCATAACAGCAAATTAACTAATGCATTAGTGACATAAATACTTACAAGCTTATAGCTAACATCACCACCATTTGAACTATATTTGTTATAGCGGAAATTTGAGTTGAATGATTTATTATTTAAATTATAATACCAAATTATAATTAATAATAATAATAAGCATATTCAACCAGCTTATGGCATAGCATAAATTGGCGTCCCTGGTGTGGGCTGGAGTCTACTTATTGGCGTTCCTTTAGACTAAATCGAATAACCAGCAACTTATGAATTTAATGAACACAATCCATATTCCAGCATTTTGACTGCTCACCTTGCCAAAAGGGCTATTCAGTCATAATTGATTAAGGAGGTATCATTACTAAATATATACGTGTTTGTGGTGGTTTGAGGTTGTTAACCTGAGGTTTGAATATTGATTTCTGGACTGGAAGTCAGCTAGATTGAAATAGACAGCAGCCAGCGTCTGCTACTTGTCAATCAGAGTCTGTGTCGTGTTCTGCTTTGAAAAGAGAGACCTTGCCTCCATCTGGTGGACGTTGTTTGTAATTGCAGCATAATTGTTTGAAAGAGGGATACGATTCCCCATCTGCTAGACATTGTGTGTAATTACGGCTCAGTCTTCCCAAAGTGAAGGGCACCCTGCCTCCATCTGGCGGCCAGGATAGGTAGTTGCAGTCACGGTTTTAAAGACAGCTTAGATCGCTCAGTGTTAATTTTCCCCAACTTATTATCATATCTTAAAAAATTTTTTTTCCCTTCTTGAATTTTTTTTTTTCTACTTTTATTATTATTTTATTTTGAAATTTTTTTTCTTTCCTCTCTTATCCCTTTCTGCTCATCATAAGTGGTCAAAATTGAGCTGTGATTTTGAAACTAGGGATGCAATTTAGCGGTTTTTAACTGTCATTCTTTGCCACCTCTGAAGCTCCAAAACACTGCTATTTTTCCACACATGTGTAGAGCACCTGTTCTTAAATAACTTGCATCACAAATAAAGCCACAGCTTTATCACTTAGTTACTGACCGAAAGGTTAGTGGTCCATGTCACTCAAAGTTAATATTCTCAAAGTTAAACACGCATATTAACCGTTCCTAAAACTAAGGAGTTGTAAGTCGCAGGGTTGATTTTCCCTTGCGCAGCCTAATTAAACGCACATATTTGAATCCACTTCCCGCGGTAAAGTGAG
Source organism: Fundulus heteroclitus (assembly GCF_011125445.2). Taxonomy (NCBI): domain Eukaryota; kingdom Metazoa; phylum Chordata; class Actinopteri; order Cyprinodontiformes; family Fundulidae; genus Fundulus; species Fundulus heteroclitus. The sequence goes on along the minus strand of NW_023396541.1, from coordinate 101,080 downwards.
TCATAGTGCGTGTTTGCTGTTAACAGTTAAAGTGAAGCCACTTAACAGTTGTTGTTAGCAGTTTGTTGTTTAGCGCTGAGCTAAATTAAAGTGTATGCGTTGTTGCTTAGTGCTAAGCTAAAATACAGCGTTGTTATTTGTTGTCTGTCGTTTAGCGCTGAGCTAAACTACAGTGTTGTTACTTGTTGTGTTGTTATCCATAGCTGACACAGAATGGATAGTGAAGATTCTTCAGTGTTTAGGTCTGAAGGAGCTGAAGGTCCAAACCATTCCATTGGAATGGAGGCCCAGGATGTCATTAGCTCACTGCTTAAAATGACACCGGACGAACAAACCCGTCTGAATCAGTTTAACATAGGAGACTGTGAGAGGAGAATTCAGAAATTGGTGGAGGAGGTCCAGAGCAAACCTAAACATAGATTGGTAGCAGATGTTTTGGGTGAATTAACTGCGTTATACCACCGAAGGTTAGCGCTAGAGACCGATCTGCGTAACAGAGAGGTTGAGATGCGGATCGCAGCTGAGGAAAGAGTTAGGGAGCTAGAACAGAGAAGTGTTCAGGGCAGCTGTCATCTCACAGAGGAGCGAGAGGAGGATCGCATTAGCTTGCAGACAGAAGGATCTGAGTGTGAGAACTCCAAAGGAAAACATGGAGATCACACCTGGAGGACATTGGATGAACTGGGCCCTCAGACACCTTCTGAGCGAAGGGTAAGCGAAGGTCAGGACAGATATAGCAGTGTGATACAGAAAGAAATGCCTAAACAACTTACGGTGGCAATCAGGACTGATCCACATGATGTAAATCATGGGAAAACACCTGTTTCCCACCTGACCCCTGACACGGCTCGCTATGATCTTTTCCCCCCACCAGGGCGACGAGAGCACCGTTCCTGGGACGCAGGTGAACCCCACTCCTCTGAACTGCGTCCACAGACAAGAGTTCATGACAGGGGGGGTCCCCCGGCGTCCCACGAACGGCCGCCGATGCCAGGTAGGTGGTCAGAACTGGAGCCTCCCTCCCACCGTGGTTACCACAGGCAAGAGTCGTCAGGAGAGGACTCAGATGGACCAGCTCCGATCCCTGAACAGGGACTGCGGATGCGTCAACTTGAGTCCCTGGCCCGAGACATAGAGCGTTTTGATCCTAGCAATACAGAATCCACCATTGATGACTATCTCAGAGAGGTAGAGCGCTGTCTGCTAGACTTATATAGCCCCTCAGCTCGAGAAAAGTTGAAGCTTATCTGGAAAACCACGTCCAGAAGTGTCCATGTTTTCATAGAAAGCCTCCCTCCAGCTACACGTGACCGTTATTCAGCTCTTTGTCAGGCTTTAAGAGAAGAATATTCGGCGTTTACAGACCCAGCTTCGGCCACTCTTGGAGCTTTTGCAATTCAGCAAAAGAGAACGGAAGCACCAAAAGAGTACTACCGTCGCTTGCGGGCTGCTTACTTTCAGGGACGAAATGCTCCCGGCTTGGAGGAAGACCACACTTTCAAATCTTTGTTCCTCCATAATCTTCATGAAAGCGTGCGTTATGAGGTTACCATGCATTGTAGAACCAAGAAACTTACCATGCAGGAAATCAGGAAATATGCGCAGGTGGCATGGGAAACACGTGTACGGCCCTACAAAGGAGTCGACAGTGATAAAAAGGTTCTGCAGATTCAAGCCGAACCAGAAAAGAGTTTAGGTCTGGAGGGACATGAGATGCCTCCCTTCAAACCTAAAACTAGATTTGGTCCTAAGAAGCAACATGGTTTTGAGCCGCAGCAGAAGAAAGCTTCCCAGGATAAGAGAGGTCAGCATGGCAGCATGGAAGGTGAGAGGTTTCAAAAATGGCACAGGCCGGATCCAGCTCGATACGGTAAGCAAACTGACAGGCCAGAAAGGTCGAAAAGCACACATGACAACAAAGGCTGGAACCTGCGCATGGAGGAGTCAATGAGAAAGGAGATGGAGGAGACTTTTCGCAGGTTGCTCGCCGAAACAGTGCGTCAGATCGCGCCGCAGCCGTCCCAGCCATCATCCAATCCTGCCGACCCTCCAGGTAAGCCAGGCCCAAAACCCCCGTCAGCATGACTAGGCGTGGACCAGGCTTCCCCTTCTAACAGAGTTTATCTGATTAAGTGGGGGAACCAACCGAAAATTCACCAACAGCCTTCTAAGATCCCATCAGCAGGTGATCAGAAAACCACTTTTCTAAGGTTTTTAGGTGAGCTAAACCATCATGAAAATGCACACCGCTTATACTGCTCGACAGTTATCGGAGGATGTGTAACTGCAAATGCTCTTTTAGACACGGGTTCCGAGATCAGTCTAATGTGCTCAGATTTGTTTGATGAGGTGACCAGAGCTATGGTGTCTCTTGGGAAACCGTTCCAGGTGGAGACCTGTAACGTGGGCATCACTAGCTACACTCAGGATCAGTCATGCATCACCAAACGGGCGTGGTTAGACATCACTTTCCGTGACATGACCCTGGTGCACCCCATCTACATATGTACTTTGGACACAGAACCTTTTCTTGTGGGTCAGGACCTGTTGAACAGGTTAGCCCCACTCATTGACTGCTATCATGGTCATCTTTGGGCCCAAGTGGGGACTCCCAAGCCCCTCACTTCTGGAAGTGGACTGTCCGTCCCTATCCACCAGGTGACCTGCTCAGAAGAGCCCAAAGAACTTTTAGCACCATTTCTGCCTTCCACAGAGCCGATTTCGAAATCCTCTGACACACCCCTGCTTGAGCTGAACAATCGCTCAGCTTACCTGTTAGTGGAGAATCCAACCCACATGCCGATCCAAGTGGTGGCGAAGGAACCTCTTGGGGTGCTCATCGAAAGCTCTTTCCACGACTTTGAGCTGAGCATTCCCGTCATCGGAGACCTGCCCTTATCCTTGACCGGCAGACAGGACTCTCCAGACACCGTGTTTACTTTTCCTTCCAACATGATCCAAATCAGGCGACACGAAGCTCTGCCTGCTGGATCTATTTGTGCTGCAACGCTTGAAGCTGAAGGAAATCTGTTGGTGTATGCGACAGCAACCGACCCAACAGAACCAGCACCAAATCAACCAGGAGACCGGGACTCACCCACTGAGCCCTACCCTGGTTTCGAAACAGAAATTATGCAACAGCTGGAAAAAGCTGATGCACTGACCACTGAAACAGAGGAAACAGCACTTAAGGAGCTGTTTTATGAGTTTCAGCCCATTCAGCCCAAAGATTCAAACGAACTTGGGATCACATTGACACATGTCCACGACTCACCAGTAGGAGAACACAGAAGCTGCAAAGCTAATCTGAAAACTCTCCCACAGGTGACGTCCCGGCCTTCAACGGCCCAGGACACCCAGGAGTATGTACAAGGCTGCTTAACCTGCAGCCAGTTACAACCCACACGACCACTAGACCAAGCCCTGCTTCAGCGAAGGGGGGTTATATTTCCATGGTCACATTTGCAGACTGACTGGATCAGTCCAGTCCCCAAATCGTCAAGAAATAACAAATATCTTTTGACAATAACAGGCAGTTTCACAGAATGGGTCGAATGTTTGCCGGCACCGAATGACACCGCTGTCACCACAGCAGCCCTGCTGCTAAATCACGTTTTCAGCCGGTGGGGCCTTCCCCTGTCCATCGACTCGGACAGAGGAACGTCAAACATTATGACCGTGCTTTTCAACATGTTGGGCGTGGAAGTTAAATTCCACATCACCTACCGCCCACAGTCATCCGGACAGGTGGAGCGAATGAACTGCACCGTGGCCAGCATGTCAAAGGAACATGCCAGCAGCCATGACAGGGACCGGGATACAAAGCTTCCCCTGGTCCTAATGCTAGTCCGCTCTACCTCACCATGCTCCACAGGGGTGACACTTTTCCAGATGATGACAGGAAGACAAAGGACACTTCCCCTGAATCTCATCTACCAGCCCGAAGGCGTCAGTGTGACAACCGTCTACACTGCACACCAGTCCGTCACTGACTTAAAAGACCGTCTCCGAATGACTTTCGCGTGGCCTCGAAAGAACCTAGGAGCCCGCGTGCAAAGTCCAGAGTACACATGGGTTCATTCGAACCGAACTAAACCGTCCACCAAACTCTCCTCACAGGGAACGGAGCCTAACTCCGCCCCCGCCGAAGAGAACAATGCATAGCATTAAATAGGACAAGTGCATGTTTAATTAGGACATTTTAAACATGCACTAACAAAGCAAATGTCCATACATAACTTCACGTCTATAATTTCACACTCAGCCATAACACCATGCATTGCTTTGGAAACGCTCACAGAAGTGGTAAAGAATGACATGATGTATACTCAGGTTGTTAGAGATTTAATGCAGGACCTCACTCGAGAGGTTAGTTCATCCATAAATAGCCTTACTGAAGGACTTTGGTTGAAAAGGTTCTCAAATCTGCCTCTAGTGAAACACTGCAACCACCACAAATACACCTGGCGTACAGCCTAGGTAGTGCAATTCCAATATTTGTAAATCCTGACAACTTGGAGATAGGATTTATGCTAAACCTTCCCATCATTGAAAGAGCTAATGTGTATAGGCTTAAATCAGTATTGAATGTCGGTTTTTGGCAAGGTGAGACCCACGTACACCTACAAACTCCCTCAATATTGGCCTATCATGATGCTGACCCCAAACTTTATTTAGTCCCTAATTTGGATTTGTGTACCAAAACCAAAGACATCCACTGGGTATGCCCAAGCAACCCATTTATCAGAGACGTTACCCATTACCTGTGTGGTCTAAGGAATGAATCTCCTGAACAAAACTGTCAGGCTAGAATGACCCTTAAAGATGCAGGTGTGGAAACCAAAATTGAGCGGGCAGGTAACCGCTGGCTCGTTAGCACCCCAGAGGCAGAAGCCCTGTTATCCTACGAGCAGCATGACACAGTTACTAGACTAAAACTGCCCAACCAAACCATTTTCTGTTCCCCACCTCAAGGTGCTCCAGTCCACATTGGAAACATGGTTCTGCATCACCTTGACGTTGATAAATATGACTCAGAGATTGAAATAATAGATGTCTTTAAGGGATACAATTTCAGCATTGATGTCGGCATTGAAAGACAGCTTTTACTTGCAGGCACCCAGCTGATTAAATTCAGTCTCACTCCATCAGAGTTGAGCTCGGTCCCTCTGCTTCGCTTCCCCAGAGCTACAGAGCCGACCGACACTCACATTATGACCATTATTGTGGTTCTCCTTGTATTTGGATGGGCCATCACTACCGCGATGGCGTATGCAGCATACAAGCAGATCAAACAGTTGCAAACCAGGATTGACGCCCTCACCTTTGTCGCTCCCAGGTTCGTAGCACCAGCTCCTTGAAGGCCATAAGCTGATTAAAGTACGAACCACTGTCTCTTTCCTTTCCCTTTTTCCCTCTCTCCTTTCTTTGGTTCAAAGTTCAAACCTGATGACCAATGAATGTATTGACAATGGTGATTGTGAAGTTTGCATTTCTTTTTTTTTTTATTACTTTATTGTTGCCTTATTAGCCAATAGAAATGACTAGCTATAGCTTAGTCCTGCCCAGGCTAGGTCACTGACCCAGGCACAATGAATGCTTCGTTTTTCCTCCTCTTGGATGATGAACTGAACTGCATGAATCCCAATGGACTACTAGAAAGACTATTAGGTTGTTCCACTCATGCACAACGGATTTTCGTCACGCCAGAATGGACTTGGTTGTAGCTTTAAAGACTGTGACCAGCATCCCACTCTTCAAAGCTAAAGGGGGGTATGTTGTGCCAGTTCAGACGTGACAGAAAGCGGTAACGGACTACGTTACCCATGATGCAATGTGGTCAAAATGGCCACCAACTCATGTGGTCAAAATGGCCACCAACTCCCATCACGCAACACGGCAAAATGGCCGCCGATCAAGGAAACGGCATCAATTCGGGACGTAACGGACTGTGTTACCCATGATGCAATGTGGTCAAAATGGCCACCAACTCCCATCACGCAACACGGCAAAATGGCCGCCGATCAAGATAAGGTTGCTATGGTGATGGCTATAAAAGCCGATCACACACGATGAGCTTCCTTCTTCCCTGGCTTTTGGCCAACCCGAGAAGACACACACACACAGCTGATTCCGTTGGGGTGATTCCCACGCCACGTGTTCGATTGCTCGCTGGACCGAGATTTTTCGACGCAACGTTTATTCCCTGCTTTATAACAGGAGGTCGACTTAAATAAGTACTTTTAAATTCCCTCTGATCAAAAGACTGAGAGACGCCGCATCTCCCACTGATCGAAGAGGACCCCGCTTTTGTCTGGCCAACAAAGCGACCGAACCCGGAGGAAGAAACGAAGGAGCTTTTTTTTTTTTTCCCCCGTGCCGCTGCAGCCTGCGGTCAACTGCGCTCGTCAAGACGCGTCCAGAAAGCCGCACACTCGGAGCGCTCCAAATCCAGCCCCGAGGCACCTCAAAGTAACGGGGTTTTCCCCTTTTATTGCTGTCTCACCAACAGGGTGTTTAGAAGTGCCTGGGCAGGCGGTAGAACTTTGTAGGTGTTGGTTAATGCTTTTATTCCACGACGAAGTTGGAATTATTTTGCTGAACATTTTCTTTGTATGTGCATGCATTTTACAATTGATTTGCTGTGTTGATTTGTGATTCATCAATAACCCCGCCGTGGGTCACTGTTTCAGTTTCTTTTCCATCTTCTTCCCTGCTTCCCCCCCTCTCTCTCTCTCCGCTTCTCATCAGTTTAATTTCTTTGTCCGAGCTCAAGTCGCGGGCTTTGCTTTAAACTCCCAGTTAGCTGCGCCCTCTCTAAGCGAAGCATTATCCCATCAGCGAAGCGTGGTTACGTCATTAGGACCTCCCCTCATACGTCATCGTAGCAGCCATCTTGGGAGGGTCACGGGTATCTGGACTGTAGGGAGCTTAGCTGAACTAGCTTTGTGTAAGACATCAAAGCGTCCAGTGAGATTCCCGAAGCTGTTCTGTCTATCAATGCTGATACGTGAAATGCCGGTGTTTCGAGGGCGGTGTTAAACAACTTTGAGTTAAGTTAAGATCTGCTAACCGCTCATTTTAATCCATTGTTTATTTTTGTTTTGTTCTTTATTTCCACATATATATTTTGCATGTTTTAGTTTAGTAATGAGTAAGAATTCCAAAGTTGTTTGAATCAGAGAATTACTGTAACAGGGAATTGCTTTTGATTCAATAAAACCAACCACTGCGGAATAGACATTGTTTTGTGTTCAGTCCAATTCACAGTTGCCTGGGTATTCAGAAATCAGAGCTAACCTCCTTTGGAGTTAACATCTGACATTAATACAGAGACAATATCATTGGATGGTGATAAGGAATAAGGATTTAAACTCTAATTGCAGTTACATTGGGGTACTCACAGCCTGCTGGATAAACCTGGTCGGTTAACAGTCCGACCTGATCATTTATTCCAGCATAAATGAGTTCATAACAGCAAATTAACTAATGCATTAGTGGCATAAATACTTACAAGCTTATAGCTAACATCACCACCATTTGAACTATATTTGTTATAGCGGAAATTTGAGTTGAATGATTTATTATTTAAATTATAATACCAAATTATAATTAATAATAATAATAAGCATATTCAACCAGCTTATGGCATAGCATATTCCTTTAATACTCCATTCTCTCCCATTTTCCATAATTACTTTCCTCATCCTCTCTCTTTCCGTTGCATATTTAATGCATTTCATCAGAACATGATCCACATTTTCTTTTCCTCCACAACCCTCACATATATCATCATTTCTCTTCCGTAGTATATACAAAAACTCATTCAGATATGTGTGTCCAGTTCTTAATCTAGTAAAAATGATCTCTTCCCTTCTGCTTCTTTCTCCATAATTTTTAATTATTACTGATTTTTGAATCCTATGTAATCTTCTTCCTTTCTCATCTTCATCCCATATTTTTTGCCACATTTCTGTTCGTCGTTTTTTCTTTCTCTATCCATCGTAGTCCTATAATTATCGCCTCCTTCTGCTCTGCTCCACTCTGCTGATTTGTGGAGTAGTTTCACCTGCGCTGAGCTAATTATCCCTGTGTAAGTCTCACCTGCTGCCTTGTCTACTTATGCCTGCCTCTCACAGCCATTCAGCAGCAGATTGTCTCATGAAGTTTAGACCAAAGTTCAAGCTGGATGACTCCCCCTTGGGCACCTGCATCTATTAATTGCCTGGTCAAGCATCCGTGCGCCAGCGAATCTTTGTCCTCATTTTACAATCACACAAGGCTGTTTAACACCTGCTCCACACATGGATTCTACTGCTCTTCAACTGAGCTTTGATCCTCCAAGTCATCTCCTCCTTCACGCCCTCTAGCTTCATCTGATTAATCCTCCCCTACAGCCTCCACCACTTGTGTCCAGACCCCGGGGGAAGACTTAACTAAACCTAAAATGAAAATCCAAGCTCATGGACATTTGCATCTTTCACGTCTTCTGCCAGGGTGTGAACACCAGAGAACTTTTGCCTCTTTTGTGTCTGTGTGAGTCTCTCCAGATTAAACTTGCATGGTGTGAGCTGCATCCCAGTATAATGTGCAATGCCTGCCCTGATATTGTTCCTGTTTGGACTGGATACCTCATCGGCTTTTTGTTCTGGTCACTATCTTGCACAATATTGGTTCCTGCAATTCTCTGTATATCTCCTGCCTGGGCCTCTGCTCCACTTTCTGCCTCCAGCCTGTCACCAGCCTGTTCAGCCATCATCACTGCTGTGAGCAGCCTTTTATTCTGCAACCTGCTCACCCTGGACCCTAGATCGCTATATCAACTTAAGGTTCACAAGTCAAGAGGTTTTATCAATATTTGTCATGGTGCAGCCTTGTCTGCTGCACCATGGACATTTCATGGCACTCTCCACCTTCCATACAGCTCCTGATTCCATGCTCAGTAATCATCTACACCTGTCAGTCACTAATCAGCCAGCACTCAGCACACCTGTCAGCCTCCCTATTTAAGCTCCCTGCATTCAGTCCTCCCCTGTCGGTTCGTTCTGTTGGTTTCTGATTACTCTTGTGGATTTTGCTCTTTGCTGCTCACCTCATCTTGTTCTCATCCAGCCTGAGTTCTCTGCCTGTTTGCTGTGACTCTGGTCCTGCTCTCACTCCAGTCGTGCAAGTATTCATCCAGTCGTGCTGCTGATCAAGCCCGGTTCCCAAGTCTCCATTCTGCTGTGCTCTTGATCAAGTTCCGGTTCTCAAGTCTCCATGCTGCTGTGCTGCTGGTCCAGCTGTCTTCATGCTCTGGCTCCGTCCTGCTCGCCAGCTCCAGCCATTTACAGCTCCAGCCTGGTCTGAACTCTGGTCATCTTCCTCCACAATTCATCGTCTTCAATAAACTCTCTTTTTAACTGTACTCTGTGTGTGGTTACGTTCAGGTTCATCTAAAAACATGACAGAATGAACCGACCATTTGAACCCGAAACCCGCAGTTTCATTGCAGGAACCGGCAAAATGGATCCTGCCCGGACAGCAGCGCAGCGAGCACATTCTCCAGGAGAACGCGGGTCTCCTCATGGAACAGGTTCGAGGTTGTCTGGATATGATCGCCACGCTCAGTCCACCTTCGAGGCGGGTGAGTGCAGTGGCTCAGGTGCGGAACATGCTGAGGAGTGAAACAGAGCTCTTACCATATTTTGAATTCTCGGGGGTGTACGAAGAGCTCGACTGGAATCAACAGGCTGCAGTTGCCCAGCTCTTCAGCAGGCCACTTCCACCCAGACCTCCGCCCTCCAGCCTGTCCGTCTTGGCAGCTGTTTTTGGCGCTGCTGATTCGGCCTCCTCCACGTCAGCGGCTCCTGCTGCACCTGTTGCTGAAGCTGCTGCTTAGTCTGCCGCTGTTCCAGTCACAGATCCAGCCTCTGTCCCTCTCGCTGTTGAGGCTCCTACTGCTGCTGTCTCTGCCACAGCTCCTGCTGCCTCATCACCACCTCATCCCTCCCGGCGCAGACGCCGGGTCCGCCGGCACATGACCTCCCCCGAAGCCCAGCCAGATGCTGCTGTTGCAGCCGCACCAGCTGAAGTTGACGTCACCTCTCTTCCCCTACTCGGTCACCACCTCCACGACACTCAGCTTGCTCCCCGGGTGAAGTCTTCAGCTGCTGCTCGGAGGTCCATGCCTCGTCCAGCCAAAGCGCCCCAGATCCATGAGACCCAGCTGTGGGACTTCTTTTACGGGGATAGGGATGACCTGCTTCCCTATCGGGCCACATCAACATCAGAGGCTGAGGTCTCCGTAACCCAACCACCGGCTTCATCAGAAAGCCCTGTCCCTGCTCAGCCCGCAGCCAAAGCCTCTGCACCTGCTCAGCCCGCAGCCAAAGCCTCTGCACCTGCTCAGCCCGCAGCCAAAGCCTCTGCACCTGCTCAGCCCGCAGCCAAAGCCTCTGCACCTGCTCAGCCCGCAGCCAAAGCCTCTGCACCTGCTCAGCCCGCAGCCAAAGCCTCTGCACCTGCTCAGCCCGCAGCCAAAGCCTCTGCACCTGCTCAGCCCGCAGCCAAAGCCTCTGCACCTGCTCAGCCCGCAGCCAAAGACTTAGTTGTTGCCCAGACGGCCACAGAAAGCCCTGGTCCTGCTTCGCTGGCTGCACCAGAGGAGCCTGGTACAGAGAATCTGGTTGATGCCAGTACGGCATCCAAGGCGGCTCTCGAGCACGGCAGTCTGCCGTCCAACGTGGAGACCCAGGAGGGTCCGTCGCCTACATGTGACGCAGTAACCCAGGAGGGTTCACCGCTTACCATCAACACGGGGACCCAGGTGTGTCCGCCGTCGACGCAGAGACCCAGGAGGGTCCGCTGCCCGCCGTCGACGCGGGGACCAGTTCTGTAGGAATCTCTAATATGATTCAACTCAGTTTGGCAATCAGCTCAGTTTCCTCGTAGATGCAAGGAAGCATCACATCCAATCCTTCCAGCTCAGGTTGCGTTAGAATTTCCAGAATCACCAGAGCAGCTGAAAACACACACATGCTAGTTTGTCAACTTCCTGCACTGCTACTTACATTTCTATGCTTATCATTAAAATATTTTTACTGACTGTTCTGCACATGTGGCTTTCACTGAAATGTGGCAAACCTGGGGAGTGGGTGTGATTTCTTTCTTAGGTTTCTTAGGAACAACTTTATTCTGGAGTTCTCTGACATTTCAAGAAGTTTAGTTCCTGTTTGGACTACTGAGGTTGTCCTGGACCACACCCCTAGCTTTACAGTCTTTATCTGAGACTTTGCTCCCTGCAGTCAATGTAGAAGAAAAGAGACATGATACGGCTGAGCAGGTACAGTTTATTAACGTTATATATATTTTTTTTATTTCTTTATTATTGTATTTTGCAATTTATGTTGATGAAATCCTGTAGTGAAGGTAAACAAATGTGATGTCTGGAGAGGAAAGAAAGTAAAAACTTAAACTATTCTGTTTGGTACTTGTGGTCATCAGCAGTGCTAGTGCTCAATCTTCCTAATACCATGTTTTATCAGAAAATATGTTTCTATGACCTCATGCAGCATATAAATTCAAGTTATTTGGTTATGTGAAAACCTTTGTAACACCTTCGATCCTAATGCATGAAACTGTTTTATGATCAAGAAACGTTTATGGCACAAACCTCTAAAAGCATTTTGTCAATGTTATATGTTCTTTCATTTTTACCTACAGGATGGTTCAAATGCTGGAACAGTTGTCTTTAAACCCCGTATTCAAAGAAGTTCTTATTGGCAACGTCATGTTTGGATTCCTTCTTCTCATAAACACCTGCAATGGTAATTTACTGGAAATAATGGTGAAAGTTAATTAGTTACTGTCAGCTGCCAAATAAATGAATTATTGTATTTATTGCAAGGAAACAAATGCTAGGTGGTTAAAATCTCTGCCTGAGATGACTTCCAAAGCATTTTATTATTATAATCAGGTTTTCTTTTGCAGGTCAGTCCCTGGAGACAAACCAGCCTCAGCTGGTGACAGCAATGGTCGGTGAAGACGTTGTCTTGCCGTGTCACCTGGGAGTTGCTGTGAACGTTGATGAGTTGGTTCTGGAATGGGGAGACTGGACCTCAGTCCCAAATTTGTGAATGTGTGGTTTGAAGGGAGTGAATATACAGATGACATAAATACGGCCTACAGGTGAAGAACGTCACTGTTCACAGACAGACTGAGAGATGGAGATGTTTCACTGAGACTCACCGGTGTACGACTCTCTGACAACGCAAGATTTAGATGCTACTATCCAAAAGAGAATAAAGAATATTTTATTAACCTTCTTGTTGGTAAGTAAACACGGTACAATTAGTGCAGGTAATTGCTGTTTATTTTTGCATGGAGATGTGGAAAACAATGTACTGAGCTTCAAATAAGAGACACGATTTCTGTTTAAGTCTTTAACGGCAACACCTAAATTTGTTTGCTACCTTAAATAAATTGTGCTGTACAGTGGTGCTGTTTGCATTGTTGCCCCGCATCAAGATGGTCCTGGGTTAAAATCCCAGAATTAACCTTTTCTGGACTGTGCTTGCATGTTCTCCTTGTTCCTCTGAGGGCTTCTCTCCATCATCTATCCACAGCCTAAAAGCGGAACTGTTAAGTTTTGTTATTGCCCCGGACTCTTTATTCGAGAGGAAACAGTTCTCCGAATTGTGCACAAGGAGACAGAAGGTTAAGATTAACAACATTTCTTCCATAATAGGCCAAATAAAAGTAACAATGTAGTGACACAATCTGAATAATACAGAGAATCAGTTTTACAGCCCCGGCGCTGGACCACTGGTCGGAATTCTTTAGAAGAACTGACAAAGAGTGGCAAAAAGACAACACTTTCAATCTCTTCTTATACTCTAAGCTCCATCCCTTCAGTATGTTTCCCTTTGTGTGTGTCTCAGCCCTATCTATTAGTAACCAGACACACATCTGGTCTTTATAAAGAATATAGTGTTGCTGCAGCTGTATGCATGAAAAGCAAAAAGCGGGAGCTTATTCCAAATAAGGCCAACATCCTACAGTCTAAAGACAATACAGAGCGTACAGTCATGGTAGAGGTTAACATTAACAGTATCCACTTGTAACAGTTTATTGGCTACTCTTTTTTTTTAAGTCTGCGTGATTTTCTGGGCTGTGTGGCTCTTGTTGCCCTGTGATAGACTGGCAACCCATCCAGGGTGTTAGAGACAGATACCAGAAGACTAAATGACTCTGAACTTTTGGCTATGATTTACTTTGTGGTGTGTATTTAGTTAAATTCCTCATCTATTCTTCTTCCTTCTGGTCTAAATACATACTTGCCGTATTTAGACTTTTCTAAAGTTTTTTTAAATCCTCAACTCACACAAGGGAGGTATTTGCTAAAATCATTCAAAGGAACTCCTTTTAACTGAACTGTAGATGAAGAGACAGGAATCCAGAATGTATGAGAAGTAATTTATTCTTGTTTGCTGCACTTTGATTTAGAAACTACTTTTTCATTTAGACTGGTTTTCAAACATGTTCCTGAACTATCCATCCACTTTGCATATGTGCTTAATTTCTGAAAAGATGTTGGTCCTTCTCTCAAGTAGTCAATAGAGAGAGGCAGGGCACATTCTGGAAATCATTCCCCCCAAAAGGGAAAGAAAAACAAAACAAACCACCACCAGAAACACATGGGGAACACAACCATGCACACAGACATTGAGAAGAAGGAAAAGAACATCAGACCAACAGTAGAACATGGTGGGGTTAGTGTGATGGTCTGGAGATGTTTTGCTGCTGCAGGACGTGAGACCTATTTCACAAAAGCTGAATTTGGAAATCCGGGAGATAAAGTCAGGCTTGACATAATATGATCAGCACAACCCATCTTTATCTTTAAAACCCAATAACAACTCAGTAGGTGCAACTACTCAAGCTAGGTGTAAGTAATCCAGCTAAATGTGCGTCCCCGGCTGTCTTCAGACAAAGAGGTCGATCCCAGATTTACTAATGCTACAGTAGATGAGTTGTGGGCAGCAATCTTCAAACCAAACCAGCAGCATGTTTTGATGGAGGCTGATGAGTAACTGAAGAAGGAAAGAAACACTGCTGCTATTACAAGGAAAACACGTTTTTTTGGAGCTACTTGTATTGCAAAAAAAGTTAGACCACTTTCTCTGATCTATCCGATACTGACTTTAGAGGGCGGTGTTCCAATGATCTTTCTATAACTCCTGAATCAGTAGACCAGAGGGATGAAACTTTTTTCAGCAGACAGCCTTTGCAAAGCAATGTTCACCTCATGTTAGATTTTAATAAAGGCATTTATTGTTAATACTAATAATGTTTGCATTTAAAACACTAAGTATGGACTCTAAAACAAATTGACAGAAGCAACATTATTGCTTCTTTATCAGCCATTTCTCTAATTCCCTCAAAAAATTAAATAGTCTATTAAAGGCCTTTCTGTCAAACTGAGAACAGCAGTGGTCAAAAACATCACTGAACAGTAACAATAAATTGTTGACTTTATAATTGAATAAAGTCAATAATGGTGTAGGTTATATTAATTTTTAATTAATAAAAGTAGTTGAAAAAGTACTTAATACCAATGTGTATGAGTGGTATTTTAATGCAGGCTCATACCAAATACCCATAAAATACCAAAACACACAGTTAAGGAAACATGATCACTGATAAACTCATTGGTGTCTGATCAGTGTAACCAATTACTGAACAGAGAAGGTCCAGGATCAACTAAGCCTGGCTGTCAGCCTGGTCAGGAGCAGCTGGCTCTACAGGGTAAACCGCCATGGCATTTTGTGTTGGTGAGTTCAGGCTTAATTCAGCCAGTATATCTGGAACATCCTGGCTTAAAGGCATACTATGCAACATTTTTCAGTTAATTAATATGTTCCATACCGTTTTGGATGATTAAATGAGTCATTTCAGGTTGAACAAAGGTTTTCTCGGCCGCCCTGGTGGTCTGTGGGGGAAATACCGCAGGAGCCCTCGGCCCGCACCCACAGGCTCAGAAGTCTCGTGTGCATCGTGAGAGTCTGTCTTACTTTACGGCGACAACTGCTACACGCCCCCAGTGAAAGGCATGCTCGTTGCTAGCGCAGTGGCGATATTTGTGCAGTTATTATGGCGGAACCAGCGAGAAAACAGCGAAAGCCCATGTCGGAGCAGGCAAGAAAGAGGAAAAGGGTTCTGGACAGAGAGAGGAGTCGTACACGGGTGAACATCGGGCAAGCTTTTTCTGAATGGCGAGAACTAAAAGAAAAAGATTGCTGCAAGGCTGACGCGGACCTCGCCTTTCTGCTGATGCGATTGTAAGTAACATTGTAGGGTTTCCCTCACGCTACCGCCTCGCCGACATTCCAAAAAAATAATAATAAAAAAATAAAACTAACTCGATATGCGCACAAAGCTTGTCTCCCCCCGCTCCGCTCAGCAAAGTTTCTCCCCCCCCCCCCCCCACTCAGCGGCGAAAAGTTTTTCTCTCTCTCTCCCCCCCCCCCCCCGCTCCGCTCTGCTGGTCAGCGGCGCAAAGTTTTTTTATTCATCTCAGACGTTTTAGTATGAATCTTATCATACAGAAGAATTTAGCCAGGGTTAAATATTTGTTTCATTGATCTGAACTGCACTGAAGCATAACCTTTATCTCGCTGTACTACTACTTTCTGTAGAGATGAAGAAGCTCAAGGAAAAAGTGAAGCAACTCATGAATGAAGAGAAACAGAATTTTGCAGCGAAAAAGTCAAACCTTGAAGAGGAGTTAAAAAAGAGAAGCAAGGATCAGAGAAGCATTGATCAGCAGATTGAAGCATTAATGAAGATGTCAGAGGAACTAAAGGAGGAGAAAAAATGTCTCACTGATCAAAGATGGGAGACAGAGAAAATGTTAGAAGAGAACGAGAGGAAGCTTAGGGCAGTTGATGATGAAATAAAAAACCAGAAGGAGAACAAGACAGAAAATAAAGCACTACAACTCTTAAAACTAAAACAAATCATGACAGAGAGCAATCACCAACTGCTTGACAGAAATATGAGGTCACCAAGCTGAAGGAGAGAAAACAGGAATTAGATAAACATGTTGAGGAAATAAAAACACAGCTGGAAGAAATGGAGACACAGATGTGATTTTAGAGCTGAAACAGAAATAAAGCTTGAGTTTTACATAATTTAAGAAAATAAACAATATATGCATAACTTTAGTTTACATTACTTGGGAAGAAAAGGGAAAAAAAACATGTATTGAAACATAATACACTTTATTGATCTCAGTTAATGTTCTGGAAAAACTCTTTTATAAAACAATACAAGCCACAAAAACAAAGCTGTTAGGGTTATTAAAGATAACCCCCTTTTATCCTAGAACGAAAACCACACAACACAAGTTTAGACTGTTCTATAGAAAAGGACAGAGGATAAACCCAAACGGAGAACCTTTCTCCCTGAAAGTCTGGAATCATCTGTGCCAGGCCATCTCTGTCCTTTTGCCTTTATTGTCACACATCAAAGAAGGGGTCAGGAGGATTCAGGAATTTACAACATGGGGGTTGAAAACAAACATGGGAGCAAGCTTTGTTGCGGCCTTATCTGGGAGGACCATTTGTTCTCCCTGTGTAAGGTTAAATACAACAGAACCTTCCTGAAAGCAAACTCTTAAAACAAACCAAATGCTGTAACTTAGATAGAAATAAAATGATTGCATTCATATGTCTCCAACAAAAGCTGTGATAATCAAATAAAAACAAAGTTAAACAATGCTAACATATAAATTATCCACATGTATTTTGAAAAGAGGATTTTATTTAATGAAGAATCTAATTGACTTAATTCAACTTTATTCTTTTGGCATTTCAAAATACAATTCATTCGGTCAAAGGCTCTTACACATCCTAAAATGCTAATGATTCAAATAAAGTGACAAAATCTAAAGTGCAAAAGATATAAAAAACACAATAAAGCTCGCAAAATCGAGAGCAGATACATAAAACTAGCAATAAAAGCACTACTCATAAAAAGTGACCTGCTGACCTGAGTAAGCGAGAAAAAGCGTTCAGATGAAGCAGAGCTACAGATCCTGGTGGTCACTGACAACAAATGTTTACTGAGCTAAAAATATGTGACTGTCAGTGTTAGAAAAATATAAATGTAATAATTTTATTTTTATCAAGCTACAGGCATTTGGTTTGTTTTAAGAGTTTGCTTTCAGGAAAGTTCTGTTGTTTTTAACCTTAGATAAGGGAGAGCAAATGGTTTTCCCATATAAGGAATGTCTCCTTTATCCAACTTTGCATGAAGCTGGTGATTTGATCATCACCCGCAATGAAACTTGCTCCCTTCTTTGTTTTCCAACCCCCATGTTGTAAACTCAAGACTGTGATTAAATCCTCCTGACCCCCATGTGATGTGTGACAATAAAAGGCAGAAAAGACATAGGTAGCGGGGCAGTCGAACTCAAGCTTGTGAAAGAACAAGTCTCATGCTCCTGGTTCTTCTGCCCTCTTTCTGATGGAAGAGTCAAAACTTGTGTTTGTGTTGGTTTTCTTTCCAGGATAAGGGGGTTATTAAACTTAACTCTATCAGCCAGTAAAGAAAAGACATCATTAGCATATTATTGAGTAGCATGAATAGTTAAACAGTTCCCAAACTGAAGTTATGATACAAGAACATATTATTCTTAATTTTTTTTTGAATTTTTTCCAATGTTATGAGGGAAGGAACCAAATATTTCAGGCAGTATTTGATATTTCCTAAAAATGTTTGTTTGTTTTTCATCCCTTTTAAAAAGGGAGGAAATATGTTCTCTTACTTCAGTGACAGCATGTTTGATAGCGGAATATGTAAAGTACTTAATTAACATAGTAGCTAAAGCTGATTATTCTATACAAAACACAATGATCAGATATTATATTATCCTGGATTATTTCATTAATCCAGGAATGTGTCTTGTTTTACAAAAGAATCCACAATTTATCAGAACAATAGGCTACAATCATCTTTTCAGGAAATCATAGTGATCTTTGATCCTTTTTATATCAGTCGTAAATACATATATTAATAAACATGATTTGTGGGAAAACCATGTTTGGTAGCTGACTGATTTCTGTCAAGTTAAAGTGAACATGGCAAGGTGGAAAAGAGTCTCTCTCATGCTGTTCACCAGGTGGGCCACAATTGGGCGAAATGCTCCACCATCGCTAACGGCGAGAAAAATCTGCTTCTATTTCATGATTTGAAAATACTTAGTAAGTTAGCCTTTTTTGAAAAACAATTACTAAGATTGTTTGACTAAGAATGCATCTGAGTGAGAATGTTCCTTGGAGGATGGGCCTCCATGTCCTTAAAGACAGCAGCGCACCAACTACGGGTTGCTCAAGTGTGAGTCACCAGAACTGACAAAGGCTCCTGGATAGATCTCAGCCAAATCTCTCTAAGGAAAATCCTTCAGCTTTGCCTCACTGGCATCAAGGAGGAGGGTGTCACCAGATCAGGTGTAGCAGCCGAGATGACACCAGTGGTGTTTTTTTGAAAGCTGTAGCTCTGATAGCTCCAGACTTTTCACTGAATGTGAGATTCACATTGGTGGTGCTGTTGTTGGACAACATCTTTTTTATGGAAAGAGGTGGCTCGCAGTCCATGAAAGGAGCTGCTTTGGTTGTGACCAGGATAGCATCTGCTTGGACCTCCAAAGGAAAGAGTTCATCCTCTTTCTGGTACCATGCAGTGACACCACCATCTGATTGGATGATACACCGAACCTTAGACTTCAGATGAATGAATGATGAATGATTGAGACATGAGATGATCCTTCCCATAGGGTTAGGGTTAGTATTGTCAAAGATTGGGTTTACCGGCCTGCTATTACATGTCTATTGAAACCCATCTTATCCCGGTTCCGGATTTGGCCACAAGTAAGAAAACATTAATCAAGAGGTAGAACAGTTTAAATGCATATTTAATTCATGGAAATTAAATATGGAGACAGAGTTTACATTACCAATCAAGATGATTTCACCGCGCGGTCGAGAAGTCTGTCTGAAGTAAGTTTTGGACAAACACTCTTTTTATCAACTTTAAAACTCCTCCTGCTCGCTCAAGGGGAGGAGGACTGACCCCTCTCCTTCTGACCACCCCAATAAAACTCTATGTTTATCTTACGCTGGAGCAGGGAGAGACAGACACCACTCTGCTTAACTAAGATATTTTCTTAACAGTACCTTTTTATCAAAACGATAAACTGGTGTTAATAGATGCATTCACACCATATAAAAGCCACTTTCAGTAATATTAATTCTTGACATAGTTTGACACACATCAACACATATATTTTCACACAGAGCTGCAGTTTAATCATAATTCTACTGTTGATGTAGACTTCAGGGTTGTGATTCCTCATTTATTTACAGGTCAATAAAACTCAACCACCACCATGTTTACCATTACCAAAACCCATTATCCCTACGGATCACCTCAGAGAAATATTCGCTTAAACATAGTAAACTGGAGGTATTTATTATGAAATACAATCAATCATTTTGTAAGGAAAAATCTTCAATACATAAACCACGTAAAGTTTGACAGTGTTGACGTCATGATCTTAAGTGGTTGTCAGGCTTCGCTTGATGGTGTCATGGATGTTAGATTAACTAACAAACTCCCTGTGCTGATGCATTTTACACATATTTATGTGAGAAGACACACATTTGAAGTAAAGTCAACCCTATATTGATGATGCACAGCTGGAGCAAATTGCATGCCATTCTCCAATACCAAAGCTGTCTGCATAAAGATAATGTCTTGATAAAGGTGTTATTTTGGGTTTAAATGTGATGTACCGGATTCGGACCCAAGATTCAACCACGACAGGTCAGTGACGTTTTCAATGTTTATTAAAAAGCAGGGTTGATCAGCGCTGGCTCTAGAGCGTGCAGCTCTCGCTAACGGGTTGGAGCTTCCTGGAGGCAGAGGGACAGGTTAGAGGCTGCAGTGACGGGTTAGCAATGTGGAGCAGACTGAGAGACTAACCTGATAACGAGAGGAGCCTGGGCGCAGAGAATCAGCCAGAAACAGGGGGGAGAGTTCGGGGACAGGAGCCGTAGAGCGACCCTCCGGCAGTAAGGGACTTTTCAGAGGCGTTGTCCAGGGGCAGTCCGGGTCCGGTAACGGGGAGTCCAATAATCCAGCAGAGGTACAGAGGGGAAATCCGAAGAGCAGGTCCAGGTCCGGTCCAGGTCCAAAAAACAGGCAAGCTCAGAATAATCGCAGGGGCAAGGCAGAAATCCGGTAATCTCAGGCAGGGGTCAGAACAGGGAACAGGCAGGCTCGGAAACGGAGGGCAGAATCGGGTCAGACACAGACAGGCAGAATAAGGAACGCTGGAATGCTCTTACGGGTGGCTTGAGACAATCTGGCACTGGAGGCTAACTTGGACGGAGCTTATATGCAGGTGAAAACAGGTGAAGCGACTTTTGGGGGTTTGGAAGAGGCGGCCAAAGTGGCGGGCAGTAACAGATTCGGGGTGACGGAGAGTCTTGTACGACTCAGCAGGAATCTCCCCTCCCCTACTGAGCCTGAGCCCTTAACTGGACAGGTTTGGACGGCATGACCCTCTCCACCGCAGTAGAGGCAGAGTCCTTGTTGCCGTCTGCGTTGTCGCTCCTCCTTCGTCAGGGCTGACCTCCCCAATTGCATGGGCTCGGGGTCAGTTAAAACCCTAGGGGGTGAGAGCGCGGCTGGGACGGCCTCAGAAAGGCGGGGAGGAGCGGTCCGTACTGCACGGCGGTCCCTTCGCCGCTCCATGAGGCGGAGGTCAATTCGAGAGGCCAAATCCTCTAATTGCTTAAGAGAAACGGGAAAATCTCGAGTGGCGAGTTCATCTTTAATCCGGTCGTTTAACCCCGTTAAAAACACATCCATAAGAGCGTGTTCTTTCCAAAGACTCTCTGCAGCCAACAAATGAAAGTCTATGATGTACTCGGAGACTGTTCTATCCCCCTGCCTAAGGGATAAGAGCCCCCTGGTGGACTCACGACAGGGTAAAATGGGGCTAAACACTCTTATAAGCTCTCGGGAGAATCCATGATAGGAGTGGCAGATGTGGGAGCCGCTCTGCCACTCGGAAGTACCCCAGAGCTTGGCTTTACCGGCCAGTAAGGAGATAACATAGGTTATTCTGGCTCTGTCAGTAGGGAATGAGGACGGTTGTAATTCAAAATGTATCTCACATTGAGTGAGAAAAGCCCTACATTGGTCTGGATCTCCTCGAAAGGGGTCGGGTGGAGCGAGACGCGGCTCAGGGATTGTCTGCGTCCCCGGGCGTGACGTGGCAGCCGGCGATGACGTTTGCGGAAGTGCGGAAGCAGCCTGGCCGCGGAGATGATTTAAAATCTCGGCGACTCCGGCTTCTAACAAAGTAATGGATTTATCAACCCCTGCTCGCCACTGACCATCAGGTGAAGGATCCATTTATTTGCCAGATTGTACTGTCATGTACCGGATTCGGACCCAAGATTCAACCACGACAGGTCAGTGACGTTTTCAATGTTTATTAAAAAGCAGGGTTGATCAGCGCTGGCTCTAGAGCGTGCAGCTCTCGCTAACGGGTTGGAGCTTCCTGGAGGCAGAGGGACAGGTTAGAGGCTGCAGTGACGGGTTAGCAATGTGGAGCAGACTGAGAGACTAACCTGATAACGAGAGGAGCCTGGGCGCAGAGAATCAGCCAGAGACAGGGGGGAGAGTTCGGGGACAGGAGCCGTAGAGCGACCCTCCGGCAGTAAGGGACTTTTCAGAGGCAGTCCGGGTCCGGTAACGGGGAGTCCAATAATCCAGCAGAGGTACAGAGGGGAAATCCGAAGAGCAGGTCCAGGTCCGGTCCAGGTCCAAAAAACAGGCAAGCTCAGAATAATCGCAGGGGCAAGGCAGAAATCCGGTAATCTCAGGCAGGGGTCAGAACAGGGAACAGGCAGGCTCGGAAACGGAGGGCAGAATTGGGTCAGACACAGACAGGCAGAATAAGGAACGCTGGAATGCTCTTACGGGTGGCTTGAGACAATCTGGCACTGGAGGCTAACTTGGACGGAGCTTATATGCAGGTGAAAACAGGTGAAGCCAGTAGAAGTTGATTGCAGAGGGGTGGAGACTGGACAGGGGTGTGAATTGTGAGCAGAATCAGCTCCAGTGCCAGAATCATTACATTAAAAGAAAAAAACAGCTGCCTTTAAAAAAAATCCTGTCTCTGATGCCACAGGAGGTGGAATTTACTTTGTCTGCTTTAAGGGACATCTATCACTCTTGACTGTTGCACTGAAGGTGACATAATCGTGTTGGCAGTGGGGAGGATTTTGTGGGACGGTGAATTAGCTTCCAGCAAGAGAAATAGAATTGAAATTAACAGGATGTAATCACATGTTTCTTTTTTATCTAGACATATACACAATACTATATAGCAGGGGTCGGGAACCTATGGCTCGCGAGCCAGTTATGGCTCTTTTGATAATTTCATCTGGCTCGCAGATAAAACAAAATATCACCGCTATTGTTTTCATCCGGGTTTTTCGCGCATGCGCGCCGGACTGGAAGACAGAAGGCGGGCGCAAACAAAGGAAACGACAAGTTCTCTACGTATTTTTCTTCTTTAGATAACGTATCACAAGATCGTTTTAAGAGTAAGTTGATGGTTGATATCACGACATAGGCACCAGAAACCCCCGCAACCCCATGAGGGATTAAGCGGGTCAGAAAATGGATGGATGTTCACGGACACAGACCGCTCATCAGCAGAGAGGAAGACCCGCCCGGTAGGTTAAAAAAAATTGTTCACAAAGGATTATTTAGGTGTTTTTGTCTTATTAAAATGGGTGAAGGTGTCGGCAACGTTGCAACGGAAACACAGAAGTACTAGCGCGCGTAAACCAGGGCGTAATGCAGCCGCCGGGAGAAGCAGAGCAGCAGGCTGCTGCAGTCTGCGGCTCTGCTTCTCCCGGCCCCATCTAGGGATCGCCACCTCCCCACGCCGCTATTTCAGTAAAACAATGACCAGTGCAAAATGAAGTTGTATTTACCGGAGATGAAGTGTAGACTGCACATTCTGTCGGGGTGTGATGGCTCCCCCAGTCGACTGGGATTGTGTGCCTGGGTCTTTCTTCATTGAAAATATCCATTTCTTTTGTCTTTCTTCGTCCTTCGGTAAACGACAGAAACGTACATCCAACGAATTGGAATGCCTCTGTGTGCAACCGGGAGCACAACAAGTCGTAGGCACTGTTTACATTTCGAAAATAAACTAACTAAAAGCACGCTCTAATTCACCCGTTTTGTAATGATAGAATGCGAGAACAGTCCTGTGTTTGCCTACAAGCGGGACCCGGAAGTAGCGCGGACGTCGTGACGCGTGACGTCACATGTGACGTCACGCGTGAACTACCCTATTGGCTCTCACTGAAATGAATTTCCAGATTTTTTGCTTTCATGGCTCTCTGAGTCAAAAAGGTTCCCGACCCCTGCTATATAGTGTACATAGCGTGGATCGCACAGCAGTAGTTAGTAGCACTAATCTTTTTGCATGGTGTTTGCATGTGCTCCTTTTTTAAGTGTGAGTTCTCTCATGGTCCTGTAACGTCCTCCCACCGTCCAAGAACATCACTGTTAGGTTATTTGGTTACTGTAAATTGCCCTGTGGCATGTGTGTTTGCTTTGATGTCTGTCCTGTATGCCTTGTGGTAGACTGGTGACCAGTCCTCTGACCCAACAACCGCTGGAGACAAGCACCAGCCTCCCCACCCCACCACCTCGCATGGATAAGCAGGTAGAGAAAATGGATGGATGATAATGAGTTTTCACGTGCATAGAAGGTTATTATTGACAATGTATAATATTTTACACTCTGAAACATTTTTTCATCAATTGTTGCTTTTTGTTTCAAATAAAGCAGTGAAAGCAGATAATTATATCACAGTCTTCTGATCAGCAGCATCACTGTTTTGAAGGCACCCCTAACATTATCCTCTAGGTCAGCTGAAAACTGTTCTCATGTAAGGTCCCAGAGCTTTCTGCTAGGTAAATGTAATTAATCCTAGGAGCCGGAACCGATCGTTCACACAACACGGGAGTACGTTTTAATAAGTTTATTGAAAAGGAAAGAAAAGCCGCACTGACTGGTTTCAGGAAGTGGGACTGGCAGCACTGCGGGGGAGAGAGGCAGGTTAGTGGCTGAAGGCTGGCATGGGGAGAATGTGACAGCTTCAGAGTAGCCACTAATCCTAATTGGATCCAAAAGTGGCGTTGAATACTATGAGAAAACATCTCTTTCGAACGGGGCAGGCGATGAGGGAGAATACAGAGACAGTCTGAGATCAAACACAGATGAGCGAGGAAAGGCAGAGGCACATAAAGAGAAATCCAGCAGGCCAATTCCAAGGTCCAAATCCAAATTCCACGTTTGACAAGCAGAGACACAGACGGGCTGGGCTGAGAGGCAGAGTCAGGGAGCAGGAAAGGGTCGATGTCCAGAAACTGAGAACCATCGGAGTGATCCGACAAGGACAAGGCAAACAGAAGGAATCCAAAACTATAATCCAACGCAGACAAGCAGGCAGGCTAGGAATGCTGGAAGGTCTACTCACACGAGGGCTTTCAAGAATCTGGCACTGGCACTCTGAAGTAGGCAGGCTTAAATAGTGCCAAACACAGGTGCCAGTATTCATAGGATAGAGCAGGCACCATCCTGACTGCTGAGAAAGACTACAGCAGACAGCCATGGGAACCAATCACTGCAGGAACAGTAAGCTTGGCTGTGAAATGATTAATAAAGAAAGAAAATCCATCTTCTTATTTATTCTAAATGTGTGGCTGAAGAGGGCGTTGCTGTAGCAAGACGAGACAAAGAAAGGTGTAAAATCTTCTAATCTGCAAAATGTTCTGGGCAGGATTCTCCATCATGTATTTACTGCTTTGTGAAACCTGTTTAGAAAGGATTAGTGAGAGTAAAATTCTCCAGAAAATGGCAGAGATGTCACTCCCTCATGAAATGCCTGTTCACTGGTTAACGACAATAAAACCTGACAGCTTCATGTCTTCATCCAAGTGAAATATGTTGGAATTGCAAGAATTTTCTAACTTCGTTTCAGACACGTTCATTCAGAACTTTGTGGTTTGGAGTAACTGATGCCGTTTACAGGTTACAAGGTATGAAAAGCATGTCTTTGTTTATGAATTATTCCTGACATTACATCATAACCGTTCAGGCAAAGAGAATGACTCACCTTTCTAACCTCAGCTTACTCAATGTGCTGTAGGCTTTTGCCTTAAATCACATAAACTTACCTAACAGAATACTTAGGTCGGCACTGCGCTGTCAAAGTCACATACATTTATCTTTAATCCAATAACTCATTCAAAAAGATCTAATAATGTCAGAAATATCTTGATAATTTTCTTAATTTTTTTCTTAACTCTTTATAATTTTAGACATTATGGTGCTGTGCTCTAGTAAGTTTTAACATGTCCTAGCTCTTGTAAAAGGGGGCCACCTTTATTAATAAAGGATTTAGCTCCTCTTTTATGCAAGAAGTTGCTAATCATGTTTCATGTAATCCTACAGAATAAAGGTGTGTTGCTAATTTTAACAGCTTTTCTTCATCAGTTTCCTTGGAATTTCTTTGATGTTTTCTTGTGAAAGGCAGTTAGGCTGGCGACGGTTAACTCTGTGAATTTCCTGGAACATTTCCTTTTTTTTTTGGTCTACTCCAAGGATTGTTTGACAAATTTATGTATGAATAATTAAATTAAGTAACTTCACATATTTATTTTACTATGTTCACACCATGTAAAAAAAAATTTAAGTTTTGTGACTTGGAAAACATGCAAACATAAAATAATCTCCACAGAACAAAGGTGTGTCTACAGAACTGCTGTCATAAACCGTGTTGATTGATAAACGGCCACACAAATACAGCAGTTAATGACTCAAGAAGATGTGTGGAAGGCTTAAAGTGGATCTATCTTTTACTCTGGTGCCATAATATAAAGAACAGAAAAGAATAGACAACTTTACTGAATCTATCTACTGTGGAAAACAATTCTGTAATTTTTATTTGTTGTTGTTATAATCACTAATGTGACACTCATTAATACCTTTAATAATTTCTACAAAATAAACAGATCTGTTTCTTTTACTTTTGTAGATTGTCATAACATGTAGGTATTTTTAAATAGTAGCTATTATCCTCCTTCTACCTAGGGACATAAAAATATATAATTCAGAGGTGAAGTGCTCTTAAAAAAGCAGATGACCATAAGAAGACTCCGTCTAAAATATCATCTAAAGTGGTTGCAAAAATGTAATGTTTTAAACAACTGGATCTGTGAGAAGTAATGCTAGAGAGGGACCTGAATTCAGTGAAAAGCATAATAAAAGCATGTCAAATGGTTGAGAAAAGTTTTAGGTCCTACTGGAGGGATTGAAAAAGTCCAAACATTGCACCTTTTGTACAACATGCAAGACATTGAATAAGAGTTAAAACTAACACTGCACATCACCCAAACACATTGTGAATATGGGTGACCCATGCTGGTAACAGAATCATGCTGTGAGGATGCTTTTCAGGGAAGCTTGCCAGACTTTCTGGTAAAATGAGCGGATGGAAAAAAGAGAATTCCTGCAGGAAATCAGCTAGAAGTTGCAAAAGACTTGAAACTGGGGAAAGGTTCACCTTTCTGTTTTGTTTTGTTTTGCTTCAACATACCTAAATCTAGTATTTTGATAATTAGCGAGGTTCAGTGGCTCTTCAATGCACAATGAGGACGTAATTCACTCATGTCTCCCGGGTGCATTGAACCAGAGACATATGTAAACTTTATATGACATTGGCTGGGAGGACTGGAGTTTGAAACCACTGGTTGAGATCAAGGCATAGTCACATATAAAATGGGTTATTCAAAGTCTAGACCTGAATCCAACTGAGAATCTGTAGCAAACATTTCCATTCACAGATGTTTTGCACCCAATCTGACTGAGCTTGAG
This sequence comes from Fundulus heteroclitus, assembly GCF_011125445.2. Classification (NCBI taxonomy): domain Eukaryota; kingdom Metazoa; phylum Chordata; class Actinopteri; order Cyprinodontiformes; family Fundulidae; genus Fundulus; species Fundulus heteroclitus. The sequence goes on along the minus strand of NW_023396541.1, from coordinate 74,061 downwards.
GTAATTTGAAGGAAGCATTACTGCTCTCCCAGCATCTTAGGCACCCATAAAAATCATTCTCTGTATCAAGCAAATAAGGTTGAACCCCTTCTCAGATGATCTTTATAGTCCATCCATTCATCCATTATCTATGCACGCTTATGCCTCATGGGGTCATGAGGGGTGCTGGTGCTTATCTCCAGCATTCAATGGGAGAGAGGTGGGGTACACCCTGGACAGGTCGCCAGTCTGTCGCAGGATCTTTATTGTATTATTCTCTATATGTCAGTTCTAATGACCCCCTCTTAAGTCTGTGATCTAAATATTCACCATGCAGATTCTTTTTTCACATGAAAATATGCAATTTTTAAAAAATCACACTATGTTTTCATGATTGTAGTGATGTTGACCATCCAGGGGGAAGAAAACGGAGAAATAAAAACAATACCAAAAGAAGACTAGTCATCCAGCCCACCCGAACAATTCAGACCTCTCCGGATAGAACCATCACCGAGAGCTGGGAGGAAGGGGGGGGGGGCATTACCATACGATATTAATGTCCATACATTCCCCGCGCTCAGGTATCATTCCAACGCCCCCTTGGAGTTAACAAACCAGATTGAGGATTTCACTGGATCGCCCTGGTTCCTCCAACTTTCATCGGACCACCTACCACCCCGCCGCTGCTCGGGCCCCTCATGGATTCCACCTGCAGCCCAACGGCCGCTCTGCCACCTACTGCCATCTAACACCATCTCGGGACCTCAATCACCGGGTCCGTCTCTCCACTCTTACCACTCTCCACTGCTAGGTCGCAGTGCTCGGTGGTAAGCCTAGGTCCGTTATTCACATTTCTCTGCGTAAAACCGAACTCTCTCCCTCTCACCCACAGATCGCTCGAGCCGGTCCTCGCGTCTTCTCATGGGGTCGCGGGGGGTGCTGGTGCCTATCTCCAGCATTTCAATGGGCGAGAGGCGGGGTACATCCTGGACAGGTTGCCAGTCTGTCGCAGGAATAAGTAAGTAATTCTAGTTAAAACATTTTTAATTGAAACAATCCTTCACATTAGTGAGATTGGTAAAGATTTCCATCTGCCAGATCATCTTATTTCTTCTTTAAAAGCGGGATTTGGTTAAGTTTTGTTAAATCTACCAAATTAAACAACAATGTAATACCCAAATATCTGTAACTCCCTGACTGTAGTTGTAAATCTGGGCAATTCTGTAAAGTGCAGTTAATTGGCACTATTGTAGATGTTGACCAATGTATAGAGTAATCTCACACTTTTGAGAAAGATTCTAGTTATCAAATAACTTGAGAGAAAGTGTTGGAGTACTGAAGATAGAGTAATACATCATCTGCATAAAGACTGCTTCTATGGTAGATTTCCAATCATTTTATATGGTAAATAACATTTGTTTGTCTATAACAATAACAATTGTTGTGAGGGGGAAGTGACCATCCTTGCCTAGTGCCCCTCTGGAGACAAAAGCTGGAAAATGTTTGGTTATTTGTCCTGATACAGGCTGTTGAGAAACTGTATAAAATATTTAACACATTTATGAAAAAGTCCCCAAACCAAATTTAATCAGCAAATACTGCTCATTAAGAAGTAGTCCAAATGAACGTAGAAATCATGGACATTTGAAAAGAAAGTATCTTCCTTATTATTAGGATGAAGAGATTGAGATGCATCTCAACAACCATAATCACTCCTGTATTGTTTGACTGTATTTAATGATTGCCAGCTGTGGTGAGTCCTTGCTATATTCAACATATCTATTCCTCATTTAGACAAAAGTTGAGGTCGCCCCCAATAAATGGAGAGCAATCCAGGTGTTTTGAAAGTGTATGGAAATGTTTGTGAAATAAGGAGGGGTCATCAACGTTTTGGCCATATATAATGATAGCTTTTAGGTATGAACATAGTTTTCTATTATTATAAATCTACCCTATGATCTATAATTTTGTCTAATATTGTAAAACTAACGTTTTTGTGGATCAAAATTGCTACTCCTCTTTGTCTAGAGTTATAGCAGGCCGCAAACACATTAGGGAACTCAGGTAAGTTAAGATGATTTACAGTTGTAGCTGATTTATGAATGTTTTTGCAAAAAGACAACGTCTGTCTTTAATCTTTTAATCTGGTTAAAAATCTTCAACTTTTTTTATTTGGTGCCAGCTCCATGCACATTCCATGTCACAAACCTTAGATTCACCATAGGTGTGAGTGGAAAGCTGACGTTGGAAAGTGCATGTCCCTATGGAAATAGATATACATATACCTAGATGACATCAGATAAAGTGTGTGTGGTTGTCTGATCAACAGGAAAGCAGCAGATGAATAACATAAAGCAAGACAGATAATTAAGAAGATGCAGATTGTAAGAACAAATTTCAGCATCAATGACTCGTTTCCTTTGGAAACATTGATGCTAAAATTTGTTCCTTGCAGCTCTCCTCCATGACTTACGACCTGCTCTTTTTGTTTGTGATCAGCTGAGGCCTGGTTTTATTGGGTGTCTTATCTCTCAGCCGATGAATGTGGTAGAAATTGATGTGTTGTACCTCATCAATCGGGATTTTCAGCAGCTGCCGTAAGAACTCACAGACTATTTCCTATGCATCTTCCTCTTGCTGCTCCGGGATACTGGCAAAGACCAGGTTATCTCTCATACATATTTATCCCATCGGTGAGCTTCCTGACTTTATCCCTCAGCCATTAATTCTGGAATGAATGGCTAGTTAGCTTCTTATCTATGGATTCCAGAACGTCGCTGCATCTGGAGATGTAGTGGAAACAGCACTGGTTGAACTGGAACAGGACTGTTTGGTTGATGGTGTGTTTGTCGTTGTGGTACTTTTCAGCTTCCCAATTACAATGCTTTCAAAACACTCATCCACGTAACTCGCAAGGTTAGTCAAGGTCTCCTCATCCTGTGTGTTTTATTATGAAATGCGTGATCTGCAGCACCTTTTGAAAAGCGGAGCCATACTTTCGACCGATTTCTATCAGCCATGCTTCATGCATGCTTTCTTTACTGGACCAGCAGCTACTAATGTCATTACACTCTTTTGCGTATAATGATGTGTTCATTTACACTCACTCTTCCAGTGCCACAGTGACGCATTTAGGTACCGAAACATGGTGCCGTTTGATCGTACGTCAATCGGTACTCGGTAGTATCAACGGGATTCAGTTGGTGCCTATAAAAGTACCAAATTCAGTGTCCATCCCTAATGCTGAAGTAAATTTTTATGTCCTAATGTAAATTTTACAGTGTTGAATGTGAGCTGAAAGAAATTGTCCCTTTCTATGTACAAATTTTGTAAACATTTGCATGCACTGAAGACTTCATGGTCTAATTGTAATGGTTAATTGCTTTATTCATCTAAACCTTCTGTTAGACAGTCTGAAATATGTGCTGTTATGTGTAAGTGTGGGAATGTACAGAAAGTGTATGATCCCTGCAATTTTAATCACGCTGCTTCTCGGGCCACACCTATAGTTTCATGGAAAGGCAGGCAGGTCCGTTGGATCTCAGATCAGTTGTGAAACAATATTGCTCAATTTCCAGAGAAACATTATTTCAACATAATTTTGCAGGCGGAGCTAACACATTTGCTAGCAGAAGTTTTGGTACATTTTCAAAATATGTATTTATGTAGCATAACCGCTGGAAAAATTTTGATTTCTAAAAAAGTGACTTGTATTCTGTTTTGTTTAATGCATAATTTAGAAAAACATGACGACGTCAGAATATGACAGCTTTGGCTGTACTGTTCTTTTAAGTGTTTTATTCACTTGATCATGGCCTGACAATTGGTGCTGGAGCAGTGTTGAAAGAAAAAGCATGGCAAGAAGTTTGCTTTATGGCAGTCACTTCTCTCCAACATGCAGCACAATATATGCTACCCATGGTGAATGATAATGCTACTCATGGCTAGTTTCACCAAAAGAAAGTACCTTTATAGTCCCTCAGATGAAGAATTTACCTCTGTTTTTAACCCATCCCTTTGTGTGTAATGTGTTACTACACTGAGTGGTGAATGGGGAGCAATCTGTGTTCAAGAGGTTTGTTTAGAGACCCATGGTGGCAGCTTGTGGGGGTCAAACCAGGGTCTTGCATCCTTTTAAGAACAGAAACATGCTGCTTTAACCACTGAGCTATCATTCCTCCAGGAGAGGATCTGTTCTTGGCTAACCAAGTGCAGAAGGTCTGTTACTACCACCACTGAAGAAAACACCTGGAGCAGACATCCACTTAAAGCAAGAGAAAGTCCATGCGCTACACCACAGTGGAGTGCAGAGTCCAAATGGTCTCAGGTCGCCCCTGACCTCACACTTTATCTATTGTGTGGGGCTGTAAAAGTAATGCAGCTAATAACTCTGCTAATAAGTCCAGTAACCCGTCACAACTCATATGAAAAAAATATGATCAAGTTGCAGTAATGTCGGGGGTGAGATCTCTGTTTCTGAAGGCAGCACGAAGCTGACTAAAATGGACACACTTGTGTGGAGTTATCCAGCTAGACTTGTGTTATGTTAGAGCATGATGGCAAGCCATCTCGGTGAAGTGAAGTAAATTTTTAATTCTTCATGCTGAAAGTATTTAAATTATAATTTTTATGAATAAAATCAGAGACACCAGTTTATGTGTGTATGTGTGTTTTTAAGTCATTCAGATGACAGCAGATTAAAAAAGACAATGAGGATATGATGGAATGTAATGGAATAAAAACAGAGAACAGAGACAGGAAAATCAGTTTCATGTTGGTGTGGACGAGAAATTTAATGAGCAAACAATTCAAAAAATTTAAATACACAGTTGGGACACAAATGAAAAAGCTTAACTCAGAGAACTAACCCTAAACTAACCCTAAACCTAACCCATATCAGTATATACATAACGCCTAATCTTCCCCTAAATCTAATTGACACCCTAGTCGTAAACCTAATGCCTAGCCCAAGAAAAATATCCTTAGTTTAGTAGTAAAACATGCAAAAAATGTTCTTGCTCAAGTACACACACAACACAACACCATCCTTTTCCAATGAATATTGAGCAACTTTACAAAACCTGATTGATCACTATCTTGCTTTTCCGCCCTCTTTCAGGTATATAAGAGGATGGGTTCATTGCACAGAAATTAATTCTGGGTCCTTGCTTCTGAAAAACCACAGACCGGTAAGAAATATTTATTCTGTCACAATTGTCAGTCTTTGTAATTAGAGAGAAACATACGTCCCATAAAATAAGAGGTTATAGTAGTTGTTTAAAAGCTTTCATAATTTTAAACTATGAAATTCTAAATTTTATTCAGCAAAAAGATGTTTTAGTTTCTACACATTTTTGTCACAGAACAATTTGAGTTATGCAAAATGTTAACATATAAACATATTTACTAATCTTATTCAGATGTTTAAGAACATTTTAGATACATGTTGCAAGTTAAATGGAATAGCTATATACCAGGTAAACATATTTCCCAAACAGACAAACATAAAAACATTAAATTCAAAAAAGCTTTATTTAACTCTGCACTGTAGGCTTATCTGTCTAATATTTGTATCAATGTGTTTATCCATCAGAAAGGACCTGCATCCCGACAAAACAATGAACCAAATTAAAATAAAACAGCATTTCTGTGAGTATTTTATTCATCAAATATTTTTTTTAAACATGTTTAATTTAGCAACAGTGTTTCAGCAACAGAACTGTTTGGGTTTTATTTTGAAAAGTAGGGGTGAGTACAAACCAGAGTAGTCTTAGGCCCGCTCTAAAGTCCAGATAAATGGGGAGTGTGGTGTGTTGCTAAAAAAAATTGTTTATGAAAAAAGTAACATGCAGCAAGATGTTTATATACAGTATATCTATGTAATTTCGAAAGGAATTAGTATCAGAATTAGTATCAGATGGTGAAAATTAGAAGCTAACCAGAGAGACAGGTTAGGCTGACCAGTGTGGGGACAAGGTTCGAGAAGCACTCAGAAATGTGCTGAGGAAGAATGTTAGGGTGTGAAGGAGACGGGGTCACCTGTAGGCAAGTACAAGCCAATTACCCCCTGAAATGGTAAATGGCTTCCATTTAAACCTCCAAAGCGAGTCACACTATGGTTTTAGTCATTCACCCATTCACACACACCTTCACACCCTGGTGAGCTATGTAAGTAGCTAAAGCTGCCCTGGGGCAGACTGACAGAGGCGAGGCTGCCACACAACAGCGCCACCAGGCCCTCTGACCACCCCCAGCAGGCAATGCGGGTGAAGTGTCTCGTCTAAGGACACAACGATGGAGACAGAGGAGGGGATCGTATCTCAACCAGCGACCAGCCAATTACAGGATGAACTCCCTAACCTCTGCGCCACTGTCGCTGCTGAAGGAAGCAGTCAGACTATACAACAGACTGTACAACTGAAATTATTTTACTGTATTAGATGGATAGCTAGATCATCACTTCCCTCGCTGCAGGTGAAAAATACACTGATATGCTAACAAATGCTTGTGACTTATTTTGCTCTTTGTACCTCCAGTTGCCTTTGGCTTGTTGCTGCTGCTGCTGACTCTGCAACAAAGTCACTCTTCTTCTTCTTCTTCTGCCAACCAAACATTGGAGCAATGTTTAAGTGATACAGACTATGAGGAAATGATGAACATACTAGAAAAGGGGCTCCCAAAGACACAAACGCCGTCTCGTTTCGTTATTGTTGGGGCTGGCATGGCCGGACTCACTGCGGCCAAACTGCTGCAAGATGCTGGACATAAGGTACGAGTGACACAAGAACTCATCTTATTTTGTGGTTTTTGGGACAAAATCTGGAATTTGTTGTCACAGCGACATAATAACTTAGGAATTTTCCCATGATCTTTCAGAAGCAGCATTTAATGATCTGTTTTGTTATTTCTAAATAAGGTCACCATATTGGAGGCGACTGAGCGAGTTGGAGGACGGGTGTTGACCCACAGGAACGAAGAAGAGGGCTGGTATGTCGAATTAGGGGCCATGAGGATTCCATCTTCTCATCAGTGAGTTAAAATGGTTTCAGATATATTACGTTTCCAACTGACTGCATCAAAACCTGTTGATATGTTGGTTTAAAGCTGTACTTGGAAATAAAATTTCAGATTGAGGTTAAAGTCACCATGATAAAATCTCTTAACAGAATTCTCCACAAGTTAATCCAGCAACTGAATACTACCGCAACGCCTATTTACTTGAATGCCTTCAACATGACTGAAGGAAACACCTTTTACCTGGTGAATGGGAAGAAGCACAGGACTTCTGAAGTAATTAAAAACCCCGACATCCTGGGTTATAATCTACTCCCTGGTGAGAGGAATAAATCAGCCAGTGATCTGCTGGATGAGGCTTTGGAGGAGGTAAATGAGAGGGCACCCCACACCCAGCGCTTTTTGATAAACAATTCTGATTTTTTTTGTTTACAAGATCACAAAACAACTCTGAAAATTAACATGTTTTGTGGATCTTCTTTCACATGTTAGTCGGGCACGGGTTAAATCTGGTAAATTTATCCTAAACCATTTTCTGCATCCTGTAGGTGAGGCGTGTGGTGGAAAGCAAAGGGTGCATTGAAGCGCTGAATCAGTTTGATCCCTTCTCTGTAAAGGCAAGTTTTATTTTGTTCAATCCAGGGTTAGGTAGTAGCAGAAAACTGATTTACATATGTATTTATTCATTTGTGTTGTGTTTTGTGTTGTTCTTTCTGTTAATTATCCTAAAAGCTTTTCGTATGGACAGTAAATACTAAAAGAGATTTTTCTCAACAGCAATATCTGGACGAAAAAACCAATTTGAGTTCAGAGGCAATCAGGATGATCGGCGACATACTGAATGAAAACAGCATCATGGACAAGGCTCTGACTGAGATGATCATTTTTCAGCATAAAGGCAAAAATGTGACGTAAGAAAAAAAAACATGTTTTATGTAAGAAAGTACATATTGATGTCATATTTCCCTAGGTACCCATGTACCAGAGGTCTTAAGAAATTATTTTTTTAAGGGATGAGAGTGTGCAGAGTACTGCTTTTATAAGGTACCAATAAAGACCAGTTATCCATCAGTGGTGAGAAGAATTCCCTGTATTCTAGCTGCCTTCCTCAGAGATCCAATTATACTATGCTGCCATAGATTTTTGTCCGATTTTTTTTGCCAGGTCAAAAAACATCTGTGGTATCAGAGTCACAACTTATACTGAACATCATTAAAATTGCTTTTATTTTTTCACCAGATCTGTGCAAAATGTTGCAGCAATGACCCCATGATTACTAAAATTATTACTACACTGATAAAGAGTCGTCCACCTTGGTTTGATGAAAGGGTTTTAATTGCTAGGATGGTGTGAAGTAGTTTTGTCCCCCCTGATTAACTCTGCCATCATAACCATTTGATCGCTAGTGATCGCTTATGGTCCACACAAAAGGAAAATGGCTGTCCCTGTGCAGCAGAATATGTCAAACTTTGCACTTTCCATCCCTATACACAGAGAAAACATACAAACCGAGGTTGTGTTTAAAACAAATCTGGTCTCGAATAAAATGTGGTTTAAGATACATAGGGTTAGAGTTTTTATAAGACCACAGGTGGGTAGGTTATGTTGGACTAAATGCTTCTCTTTGATTGGTAGCAGGGATTTAAAACTTAGCTCTAAATGTCTGCGAACAAAATCAACAAGCAAAATATTCACTAATATCCTTACTAAATGGTGTAAAAATATTTACTCTAGAGATTATCACCCTTTGCCTGCAACATAGCATGTTTTCCGATAAATCACTGCTGCAGTTACATTTTTATCACGCCCCTCATCCCAGCCTTTAAACTTTTGTATTAAACTTTTTTATATTAAACTAAATGTATTCCTCTGTTATTCCTCTTTTAATTGGCATTGTTAAAAAAGGCCAAAGGTATTGCGGAGTCACGTTTGTAAAACGATTAACGAAGGAATTGTTTTTAAATTTACCTTCAGGCAAGTTTGTTTGTAGCACATTTTTATAACAAGATAGTTGATGAACAGAACACAAGGAAACACTACAGAGGAAAGCAGATTGCAGTGGAGTAGTAGCAGCAGGTTGAGAAATTAGACAAGTTAGACTACAAACTTCCACATTAACATTTAAAGGCAACTCTAGACAAAAAGGTTTTTAACCTTGATTTGAAGAAACGTTTACAGTCATCCAGGAGTTTGTTTCAGATAAGTGTAGCATAGGAACTGAATGCTGCTTCTCCATGTTTGGTTCTGGTTCTGGTTCTGCAGAGCAGGCTGGAGCCAGAAGACCTTAATGGTCTGGATGGTTTATACGCTGATAACAAGTCTGTGATGTATTTAGGTGCTAGGCCATTCAGAGATTTATAGACTAACAGAAGGATTTTAAAGTCTATTCTCTGAGATACAGAGAGCCAGTGGAAGGACTTTAGAACCAGGTCCATGTTCTCTATGTTCTTAGTCTTAGTGGAGTAGTGTTCTGGATCAACTGCTTAGTGACATTCTAAGCATGAAGGACAAATAAATCTTGGTTGTAGTAATAACCTGAGTGATTCAGGTCTAGATAAGTCATATGTAGGTAGCTAATGTTTGTGATCACACACATCTAGTAGATGCCCTTTGTTCTCTGAACTTAACTAACTAATCTTCTGGAAGGGTTGCCCATAAATCTAATTTTTATACAAACTCAATCATAATGTAAGATTAGGGTCAATAATATTTGTTAAGAGTTGTAATGTGTCGGCTTGAATGCATCAAAATCTACTAAATTATTTTCTGAATGATTGTTAAACACATTTTTAGACTTAGACTTTTTGACTTAGACAAACTTTATTGTCATTTTGTATGCACAGAGTGCGTACAGAACAACATTTCTTTTGCGTACATCTTGAGAATTTCAGTGAATTGCAGTGGATTTCAGAATAAAGTAACTTTGCAGGATAGTTTCAGGATAAAGTGCAGCAATGGTTTCACAGTACAGCAATTGAAATGTAAACCATGTGGTAGAGTCCAGTTATAGCTTCAGCAGTTCAACATTTACAGGGCAAAATCACACAAAGAAAGTAAAAGAAACCCACTGAACACATTTGGTAACAACATTTTTCTTTAATCTCCAGATTAAGTGAAGTGACTGGTGGGATGGATCTGATCCCCAAAGCTTTGTTCCAAGCTCTTAAAAGTAACACCACCATTTTCAACGCTAAAGTCAAGAAGATCAGCCACTCAAACAAAACAGTAACAGTGTCTTATCAGCCTGAAAACGCACAAAGCAGCCTCAAGAGCATCGAAGCTGATGCTGTTCTGGTCACATCCTCTGCTAAAGCAACTCTCTTTATTGATTTTGAACCACCTCTTACAAAGCCTAAAATGGCGGCTTTGAAGTATATGCACTATGGAAGCTCCACCAAAGTAATCCTCACCTTCAGCGAGAGATTCTGGGAGAGAGATGGCATCTATGGAGGAAAGAGCGTCACAGACCGGCCATCTCGATTCATCTACTACCCCAGTCATGGATTCCCAGGAAACAAAACGATTGGCGTCCTCCTGGCTTCCTACACCTGGGCTGAAGACTCCCGCAACTTTGTGAGTTTGACGGATGAAGACCTGAAAGAGGTTATTTTGAAAGACCTGGCACTGATCCACGGCGAGAAGGTTTGGTCTCTCTGCACGGGCGTGCTGGTCAAGAAGTGGATTCTGGACCCTCACAGCATGGGCGCCTTCGCTCTCTTTGCACCCTATCAGCACGTGGAGTACGCCAAGCTGCTCTTCAAGAGCGAGGGCCAGATTCATTTTGCTGGTGAGCACACAGCGTTCCCTCACGCTTGGATTGAGACGGCTATGAAATCTGCAATCAGGGCTGCTAAGAACATGACGAAGGCACCAAGTCCTGCGGATACAGACACGGCCAGAGATGAGCTGTGAGCTCTTTAACCTTGTATCAGTAGCTGTTTTTGGGAACTTTTTTTAATTTGTTATTAATGATTTTTAACTGAAACCTTTTCACCATCATTACCTCTGTATGTTTTAAAGTAGTATAAATGTTGGTGGTTTTCACTACCCGACTGGCTCCAGATTTTTGGTCCAAGTCACTGATGCAATAAACTAACATTAAGCAGATAAGAGTTCAAATTAAAACATCTGTAAAAAAGTATAAATTGCTTTATTATTTTAGTCACATTAAATAAATAAGAACTATAAGGTCAAAAACGTTCTGTAGTATATGTCCTTAAATGAGTTTTTCCTTTCTCATCTTTCTTTTTTCAAGATTCAAAGTTCCCATTAACAAAAGAATCCTTGCAACATTGTTCTGAGTTTCTGCATTTAAAAAAATAATTAAAAAATAACTGCATGTGTGAAGTATGACTCTTTTTCTTATTTATGGATCAGGATCCACTACTGTAGCCCCACTAGACACGGTAAATTATTGTGATGTGCTTAGATGCATTTAGTTTGAATTAAGTTTCTCACCTGAACAGAACAGAGACAGTGCAATCCAAAAGGTCTATTCATCTTGAGCCTTTCCATATTTTGTCATTTTCCAACCACCGGCTTTATGGTAAATTACCAGGTTTACTTAAACTGGGTGGAGCAAGAGTGTAGATAAACCCATGGTGCATCTCGAGAACCTGCAGATTGACAGTTGTTGGTTAGAACAACAGTTAGTTGTTCTAATAATCTGGTTTTCTGAAAAGGCAAGGCACTTATCCCCACATTGCCTACCGAGCTGCGTCTCAGTGTATGGGGAGTGTTGGCCTAGCGTTTAGAGCAGTGTGCTTGCACTCAGAGAAGGATGCAAGTACCAGGTTCGATACCCGGTCCCGGCACTCTGGGTCCCTGAGCAAGACCCTTAACCCCCGATTGCTCCCTGGGAGCCGCACATGGCAGTGAACAAATTTCGTTGTAATGTATGTTTCAATGACAATAAAGATGATATTACCATTATTTTGTGCTTAATAAATGAATTTTAATAATGTATGCCTTCGCTTTGTGTGTGTTTTTTGTTCTATTCCCTGTTCGTCTTTGTAAAAAAAAAAAAAAAACAATGTGGCTACTGTAATGACGAGGTCTTCTCTAGTTTATGATGTGTACACCAGAGGGCGCTAAAATCTCAATTGATAATTTAAATTTTCTAATAAAATAAATGTTTAGAACAAGATTATTTGTATAATGAAATTCACCGTATATTTAAGGATGAAATATTTTTTTCCGGTCCTGTTTGAACAAGCAATAAAACTAACAGAGTGCATTCAGACAATACAGATAAACGTTACGCAATGATATGTTCCCGGACTTCTTTTTTTTTTTTTTTTTTTTTTTTTTTCCAGTGTCCTGTCTAGCAATGTGGCAATAAGAATTGATATCTTAATGCCAAGTAGAGCTCGACAGATTTTGCTTTCACAAGTGGAGCAAACAGCTTTCGCCATAATGCTCCGCTTGATTTGTGCATGTAAATAGCTTTATTGTGATTCCTGCAGGGAGAATTTCAAATTATATGGACACTACAATGGGAAAGTAGGAGAGTAAAAGAAAAACAAGAAGAGAAAAAAAAGAAAGAGAAGAGGTGAAAGAAAGAAGAGATAAAAGGAAGAGAATGATAAAACGTCCTCTGTCTGCTTCATCACCTGGAAAGAGACGCAAAAAGAACAGCACAACCAACAGACATAAAGCAACAGATACAATCGAGTAACACCTTGATACCATTGCTAAATCATATGTATTATTATTTAAGCTGACATGTGTAATGTGATACCTGAAAAAAGAAAGTAAAAGAAAATAAATAAATAAATTATAGCCTTTCTGTTTATAAGTGAACATTTAACCCCCCCCCCCCCCCCCGAGGAAAGAGGAGAGACGACCCCGAGGAAATCCCCTAGCCACCGCAATGCCAACGCCCCCAAGAGCCGCGGGGACATGCCCGTGGGCTCCGCTGGCAGCCAGCCGCGCTGAAGTGGTCCTGGCCATGGGCCCCGGGGGGCCAGGCCCCGGGGGGCCAGGCCCCGCGAAGCCGCCGCCGGTAATGGGCCGGAACCCGCCCCAAACCCGAGGACGTCAATGCGCCAGAGGGCCAAGGCCCCCGCCAGCGCAGCGGAGGAGGGCAGGACGTGGGGCGATGGGCTCCGCACCTAGCGGAGACTTGAAATGTTCTTGGGAGAGGGAGCGGACCACACCCATACCTGGGGGAAAAAAAAAAAAAAGGGAAAACTCATTCACACCATCCCTCCCTTGTGCCCCATTCGCCACACACAGACAAAAAAAAAGGATGCTGTACACACATTCCCACATAGCATTCACATCCAAAAATCCCAAGTGGGGTGGGGTCACCATAATTCAACAATACGACTGCCTGTGCCCGACCCCCGGTCCTGCCCCCAGACCAGACGCCCCCCGGATCAGGCCCCCCCAAAGAGGGGGGGGCCAACACGACCCGTACAGGCCACCCGACCAGAACCCCCCCCTCACCCACTATATAAACCCCCTCCCACCCCGGCATTACCCTAGCCACCCCTGCCCCCCATCCCTTCCTGGGGAGAGCAGAGGCGTCAGCCCCAGACCCGGCAAGCCGCTGGCTACCCGCAGCAGCCCCCCGCCAAGACCCTGGACACAGTGGCCCGCACCTCCTCCAGGCCCCAGACTCCATGCCGCGATCGGAGATCGGGGGTGTGCAAAAGACCCCCGATCCTCCCTAAACCTGCTCAGATGTTGTGTTGTTGCATGTTGTTCTCAAGTGCGTTTGAAAACTGGGAGCGCTGAAGGGGGTGCACGGCACAGCCCACCCCTCTCCGGAAGGAAGCTGGTGCCAGCGCCCCCCCTCCAAGCAACTACCCAGAAACCCTCAATGTCTAAATGCGAGAGGGGGTGAAGGGAGCCGCCCAAGGCGAGGCTCACACAACATAAGCCCCCCCCCCCCCCCCCCCCATATCGTGGCCTACATGAATGTGCGTTGTGAAAATGTTTTAAGTGAGAGTGTGTCTAAAATGCATGATAAAATTGGGGAGAGGGACGTCACCAGAAGGTGGCAACCTCCAGTAACGCACCCTCCCCAGGGACCTACATGTGTGGCGGCGTAATGGAGCAGGCAGAGGGAGGAGTCCGGGGATGGGGAGCAAAGGACTGGGAAGCAATCCCAGGGAGCCAGCGGCACCACCATAGCCTGGGGCTGGGTAGAGGCCGCAGGGCCCACCAGCAAACCACCCACCAGGACCAACACCTCAACCCCCCCCCCCAGCCCACCCACCAAGCCTACTGGCTTTAACCCCCCCCCCCCAAAATAATAATAATAATAATAATAGTAATAATAATAATAATAATAATTATAATTATATATATATATATATATATATATATATATATATATATATATAAATAAATAAATAAATAAATAAATAAATTAATTAATTAATTAATTAATTAATTAATAAGATGGGGGACCATGGCCAGCCAGCCCGCATGGGCCATCCAAAACCCCACCCCCCAGGCGAAACCCGCACCGGGAGACTACACGGACCAGGACCGGGACAGGGGGCTGGACACAAGCCCACCAGAACCACCAAACCACCCACCAGGACCAACACCTCAACCCCCCCCCCCCCAGCCCACCCACCAAGCCTACTGGCTTTAACCCCCCCTCCCCCCCCCAAATAATAATAATAATAATAATAATAATAATAATAATAATAATAATAATAATTATATATATATATATATATATATATATATATATATATATATATATATATATATAAATAAAAATAAATAAATAAACAAATAAATTAATAAGATGGGGGACCCTGGCCAGCCAGCCCCCACGGGCCATCCAAAACCCCACCCCCCAGGCGAAACCCGCACCGGGAGACTACACGGACCAGGACCGGGACAGGGGGCTGGACACAAGCCCACCAGAACCACCAAACCACCCACCAGGACCAACACCTCAACCCCCCCCCCCCCCCCAGCCCACCCACCAAGCCTACTGGCTTTAACCCCCCCTCCCCCCCCAAATAATAATAATAATAATTATATATATATATATATATATATATATATATATATATATATATATATATATATATATATATATATATAAATAAAAATAAATAAATAAACAAATAAATTAATAAGATGGGGGACCCTGGCCAGCCAGCCCGCACGGGCCATCCAAAACCCCACCCCTCAGGCGAAACCCGCACCGGGAGACTACACGGACCAGGACCGGGACAGGGGGCTGGACACAAGCCCACCAGAACGTCCACCAACGTCCATTGCTTCATTTTGCGTATCATTTTTCAAAATAAAAGCATGATGAACCCTGTTTAACAGTTAAACCTAAAATCCAGAAATTTCTAAATTTTCTTTTGTTTGATCAGGAGATGCATCAGAATCACATATCAAAAGCAGACTAAAAGCCATTGGAAGAGGCAAACTCTATGTGTAACTTAATATTAAGAACCAGAACTCCCAGGAAGAGATGATTTTAAACAAATTCTGTTTTTCAGGAAGCAAGTTTCAAGCTCAAAGGGTCTGCCCCAACAATCACTCAATTCCCAATACACTAAAGTAACACGTATCTTCATTGTCAAGTAAGTCCATGACATAAAAGAAAACCCAATACAACCACTGATGGTAAAGGATTAGATTGGCTACAAATTATTTTAATAATTCAAACATGACAATTAAATATGATTTACTAAACATGAGTTTGATGAAAACTTTGTAACAATATTGCATTTACTAATTTTTGGAAGTTTGATCAGACTAAGTGACAAGGCTTTTACAGTTTCACCAGCAGATGTCACTAGTGAGCGATGAATGAAGCATTGAGTAAAGAACCTTTTTCCAAAGCAAAGTGTTGGAAAGCTTCATGAGGCTTCATTTGCCCATCATCACAGGAAGAATCCAGCAGCAGGCAAAGACTTAACTTGAGAAACAGAGGTGGCAGGATTCCAACAGCAAGCAGAGGCAAATCAGGTAGACAGGCGAGGACAGAGTGGAGTCTGAAGACGGACCAGTAGGGAAGCGAAGACTGAGGGAGGCTTATGTAGGGAGGCTGGCAGGTGGAGTGAGTCTGACGAATTAATGACCAACAGGTGTGACTGACTGTAGAGGAAGTGAAGAGTAAGCTGAGTGAGAGGAGGAGGAGGAACTGAAAACTAACAGTAAAAAGGTCCGATCAAAACTAAACCCTGACAGTATTAACAATTTTAGGTCAGTGGCCTTGTTTTCATTCCTCAATTGAATGCTTTCCTGTCTTTTCCTCCTGGAAATGGTTCAACATATAGATTAAAAAGTGTAAAGTTTCTATGCTAGTCAACCTTAAATATTAAACACTGAATAAATGTACTAATATTGGTAGTTGGAATTGCAAGAATGTCTTGTTGGGCTTTGTGGTTAAAATTGTGTAAACTGCAACGGCATAATTTTGACACTGTGGGAAAAGTTGAACTTGACAAACTGAACATAAAAGATACTTTATTTTAGGGGGAAACACTTTATTACAATGTTGCCTTTCATTATAGGCTTATCTAAGAGTAAATGAAAAATAATGTACCATTCAATATTCAGTGTTACAGTATCTTAACAATAGTTTGGCTTCCACCACAGGTTGGAGTCATGGAACTCTATGGAATGGTTATCAATGCTGAATGGTGTTTTTTACACTTCCTTTAACGTACAACAAGCAAATAAGGAAAGAAAAAAACATAACTTTCTGTAGGAAAGCCCAAAGGTACCACAGTATGTACAAGAGTGAGTTTGTGTATTTATTTTAAAATAAGAATACAAAACAAGTGTATGATTTTAAAAGGTCTTAGCTTAACCACATACAATCCATGCAAATCACTGTAGAATAAAACTGAATAACTTTCCCTTCAGCCCATTAAATGACTCCTGGGCTTGCTACAAAGGAAGTGGGTTTCATAGATTCTGCATGTTGTCCCAACCCGCCATTATTCTGATGTAGAGGGCTTTCACTATCCCACATACTACATGTAATGTTAATGTTTATTTTATTCAGTTAGCACATTTAACTCAGCACAAAGTTGACCAAAGCGCTTCACATAAGTATCACTAGAGACAAGTGCAACCCAAACAACAAATGGAAGCAGAAAATCACTGTAGCCTCCAACGTTAACAACACAATTATGATAAAAGAAAGCTACATTATAAAACATCTCAACCTAACCTAAAAAACTCATGCGCATCATCTTCTAAATGATGGCGGTGACTGTAAATGACTTAAGTATTCTGTAACCATATTAGTTTGGATATGAGCCACTGCAGTGGAGCATATCTCACAGAGCTCTGAGTTTAGAGCTCATCTCTCCCTTGGTTGGAATCAGAATGCTTGCGTGCCTCTTTGTTAATATTCACAGCTGCCCGAATTGCAGATTTCATAGATGTCTCGATCCAAGCATGAGGGAAGGCCGTGTGCTCCCCGGCAAAGTGAATGCGGCCTTCGCTCCTGAAGAGCTCTGCAGCGTAGTCCACGTGTTGATAGGGTGTGAACAATGCAAAAGCACCGTGGCTGTAAGGATCCTGACTCCACTTCTTCACCAGTATTCCGGTGCAGAGTTTCCGAACACGGTCACCATGGATTGCAGCTAAATCTTTCAGAAGAACCTCCTTCAGCTCTTCATCACTGGCACCGAGAAACAGGAGCGAGTCGTCGGACCAGGTGTAGGAGGCCAGGATGACGCCGATGGTGGGATTCTTTGGGAAGCTGTAGCTCTGGTAGTAGATGAAACGAGAGGGTCGGTCTGTGACGCTCTTTCCGCCTTTGATGCCGTCATTCTCCCAGAACTTTTCACTGAATGTGAGAGTGATCCTGGTGGCGCTGTCGTAGTGAACCGACCTTAACGCCACCATCTTTGGAACAGACAGGGGGGGATTAAAGTCCATGTAAAGAGCAGCTTTGGCGGTAGTTGTAACCAGAGCAGCATCTGCTTGCACTTTGGTGAGCTGTTGATTTTCCTTGTAGACTACAGTAACATTGTCATTGGTATGGTCGATACCCTGAACTTTAGCGTTCAAATGAATGACAGGAGGAAGCACACTAAGGAAAGCATTCGGGAGAAGGTCCGATCCACCAATTACCTCAAGGTACCTTCAGATGAAAAACATTAAGCTGTGTTATCACGTGCCTTACACAATATTGACTATTTGGACAGGGAATCACATTTAGACCTCAAAAACCTCATCAGTGTAAAGTCTTACCATAACTTTGCCTTTTTTTGGATCAGGGATGCAATTACAAATTTATTATTGAGATAAAAGCTTTCAGTACCATAATCATGTCCAGCATTAATAAACTATTTGGCTACCCTGGCTGTGTTAAACAAACGTTCCCTCAACCTGCACCAAAAATCTGCGACTGGTTAAAATGAATATGGTTTAAATAAAATTCAGCTCCATCAACAACATATGAATCAAAACGTTTCATGGTCTTGAGCTTGAATAATCTTAAGCAGCTATTCAGCCTTACTCGACTTTATCATTGACGTCCGCTTGGTCACGGAGCATCTCAGTCAATGCTGTGTACATGAGGCTCTGCTCATTAAGTAGGTCTCCAATCATCCTGATCGCCTCGTTGCTCAGACCTCCAACTTCTTTTAAATATTCCTGTTGGACAAACACACTTCCATGCTTTACGCAGATTTTGTAGCAATTGAAAAACATTTACATAGCTGCACAAAAGATGCGAAAAAGAATCTCACCAATAATTAAATCTCAAATTAACTGTACTAAATCAAAACCTTTTGAAATGCTGGGTTCATCACATATGCGTCATCATATAAAGAAATTCAGTAACAGATATGAAACTGTCATGATTTAGGTTTTGTTATGGTTTATGTTTATTTGATTAATTAGTTCACTCACCAGCCTTTATTCAGTTCACCTGCCATCATTCTTTCAACTCTTAGTCACCACCTTGTTACTCCCCTTCTCCAGTCACCATCCAATCAGCTTCAGTTTTATTTACAGTCATTTCCCTTCCCCTGATTAGCTCCACCCATTCCAGTAATTAGTTTCACTCCATTCACCTGCTCACTCCCCTACTTATACCTGCCTCTGCCTCCTGCAATCTGCCAGATCAATTCAAGCTTTTTGGTGAGTTTTATCCAGCAGGTTTTTCTGAGTAGTCCTGTGAACATTGACCCAATCGGCATTTTTGACTTCTGAGCCAGCCTGATCCTTGAACCTGTGTTTCCTGCCCTGTCTGACTGATTTTGCCAACCTGATTCTGCCTTTTGATTATCTGAGCTTGCCTAGTCCCTGTCTGTATTCCTGCCTTTTTTTGGACTGCCATTTTGTGTATACGACCCTGGAGCCTGCTTATCCCTGTGTGACCTATTTTTGAGCTTTATTAAAGCCTTTTTATTTACCTCACTTGTTTTGGTTTAAATACTGGGTCTCTCTGTCTCTGATTCATGACATGGAACAGTCATCTACTCTTTTCCATCTAGAAAGAAGTACAGCCTGAGGGGTGGAGGTACGTCATGTGGCTTGGAACTGATCATTAATTAACTGGTCAGATTGATCAAATCTTAGATGATCTTGGGGAACCCGTGACAATGGTCACACTGCAGGTCTTGATGCTCAATTCCAACTTTTTTGCTCTAATCGGATTTTTCTTTTGAGGTGGCCGTTCTTACTATGATTAAATGTGGCTGCTGTCGTACTTCTGTCTGAACAGTTCAAGGCCACAAAGCGACCCACATGCAGAGATGACAGAAGGAGACGTCACAGAACAGCTGCACTGTTTACAGTAGTGATGGTGAACTAGTAGTGTTCAATAAAGTTTTGTTAAGAAAATCACCTCAATAACATAAAAAATATGGATACCGGCCAACATCTCTCCTTGTTTTTATTAGACAGTTGTTTAGTAATGTGAGCCAACAACATTAAGACCACATTATAGCAAGACCAAATAAGGTAAGAAAATAGCAGCACTGCTATTGACCATGGTCTTCTATGGAGTGCTAACTGCTACTATTGTACGTGGATAAGTAGTTGAAGCCAGGAGAGAGACAGATTAAATGTGATATGATCATTCAGACTTTGGAGGCTTTACAAAATATCTGATACGTATGCAAATTATTAACACATATGGAAGTGGCACAAAGCAGATTTTTGGGGGTGGATTTGGGGGATTGGATTACAGCCACAATTCCCTGCAGTGTGAATGTAACCTTAGTCTAGGATTGTGAGACTTTCAACATCATTTAACATGCCCCTCAGGAAGACAAGTTGGAAGCAGAGAATGGCTCATCGAAACCCCACAGATCATCTAGGATGACTAAAGGGCAGCATTCTAACCCATTTAGTCTGCTCACGTGTGAATAAATGAATTTTGTTGTTTGTGTTTTGTGTTTTGGTTCATCGTCAGGTCGCCAATGCACTTTGAAGGAGAGGGATGTACCCAATGGCACCTTTTGTTGCTCCACCCCTCTGATTGGAAGAAGGGTAAATAACGAAGTGGTTGTAGCATCTTCAGAAATGTTTGTCAGTGCTCTGCTGATTGTGCCTCATGACTGTTTGGTAAGAAATCACTTCTTTAATCATGGTTTTGTGGTTTTTTATATTGAACACAAGGACCTCTTGTTAATGTTTTTTATTAAGGATATTGCAGTGTGGCCACAGAATTTTGTAACAGGGTGCTTGCATTTCACTCAGCTACACATGGGCTTGACGACATGTCAGGCATAGTTTGTAATAAAATGTATTGTATAAAATGTTTTCTATCATGAAGTGTCTGATATTGACTTGATTTTCGTGTTTTAATTGCAGAATGACTGTCTCCTGCTGTCCTTTTTATGGGTTAGATTAGCTTGTTGGTTATTGTTTGTCCGTCCTGCCCTGCACTGTAGACCAGAAGATCTGGGGGTGCATCTTGTATGGGTGGACTAACAACTTCCTGTTATGTATGTTTGTTTTTGTCTTTTAGGGCAACATCTCCACTTTATAGTAAATACATTTCTTGCATTTATTTAACAGGGCTGTCTGGATTGTTTTTTTAAATCGCTCCACAAATTTTTTTATACATGTGTGTGTGTGTTTGTGTGTGTGTGTGTGTGTGTGTGAGAGAGAGAGAGAGAGAGAGTGTGTGACTTACAACATTAAGTAATATGTTAAAATGGATACTTTATGTGTAAACAGATTAATATTTGATGAAATATGTTTAATTGAGTTATTTCTTCCAGACAATACATCATAACAAGTAAAACACATGCAGGTAACAGTAAAGTCATTAAATAAATATGTGTTGTTTCTTATAACGTTTTACAAAAGATATTTTGTTACCTTAACAGAATATCTGTCATATTTCTTCAGGGCTTTCTCACAGCCATGCTGTTTGATATCGTTTTTGATCTGCAAAACAAAATAAACATTTGCTTTAATAGATGGAACTCGGAAGGAGCTTCAAACTTGTTATAGTGATAAGAAAAAAAAAACAGGAATAATTTGTGATTTCCTCCAAAATGTAAAACTTGTTTTAATTAAAACAGTCCTAAAAGGCCTATTTAACTTTGACTGTGTCATTCTTTTGAATTTATCATGTTTCTGTGTGTAACAGTCCTAGTAAGTTAATTTCAATGAATGATTACTATAACTGTAACTATAACTAACTGCAATAACTAATGTGCAATTCTATTTAATATACTGTGCAATAATCCTGAAAGAAGTGACTTCTGCTGCTATTACACCTGAATATATGTCAATACAAATGTGTATAAGTCACCGTGAATGTACATAAGACATCCTCTGCCTTATTTCTCTTTGTATTTTTATTCTTTTTCTTTTTTACTTTTTTTTTATCCACTGTATAAACGAGGACACACTGTATATAACCTATGTACCTTTTCCTACTTTTGGCACCTTCTTCTGATTATTGACTACTGAGCCGATGTGTCAAGTGAATTTCTCCAATGTGAAATCAATAAAGCCTATCTTATCTTAACTTCACTGAATACAGCACACATATATATTTAAACAAAAATTGCACCACAGACACAAACATCTACAATTGATGCTAAAGTGAGATTTTTATTCAAAAGTCATTGATTTCATTCAGAGACTTTTGAATGTTATTTTTTTATCTGCTCAGCTCACTGAGCCATTTCAAGGTCAAGTGAACGTTCAGTAAACAGTAGATATTGTTATTGGAAACTCTCTGCACTGTTTTAACATACAGTATATATACTGTATGTTAAAACAGTGCAGAGAGTTATACATCAATTCCTGTAAATATTGGTTTTAGTTTTTTTTTATTAAATCAATGCTCTAATCCTGCATTCATTTTGTAGTGTTTATACAGTATATATATATTTTTATTATAGTCTAATAAAACAGAATGCATAGATAACTTTATATTATGTCCGATTACATGGGTTTTGTTCTTTTGTTTCTTTGGTGTGTACATAGTTCTTTAGCTTTCTTTTTATCTTCATTTTGCTTAGTAGTTTAGTTAAGTTTCACTAGCCTAGTAGAGGATTTGTTGATTGAAATATAGTGTTCAGATAAACAGCATTACATGGTGATGTTCTCTGGATGTTCATTTTATTTCTGTTATTAAATTCTTGAACTTGAAGAGAAGTTGTCACTCCTTTATTCTATGTGTGTGCAGAGTTTGCTGTTAAAAGATTGCCATTGCTTGTCTTCATCCCTTTCAACCATTGTCCTGATATCAGCTCTAAAGCTGATATTCACCAGACAATACTTAAAAGACAGTTATTTAGTAAACATTAAATAACTATAAACACTGTATAATTCCACAAAAGGTGTATTCACACATGGAAAGTCCTCTTGACCACTTTTTTGGTCTGGACAAACAGTGGACTTTATCTCTTTATTTTTTCGTTTGCTGCAGTTTGTGTGTACACTGAACTTTTTGCAAGTGAACTCATTTTTCTTTTTGTTAAGTTTGGAACAGTGTCAGAGAATGCGTTATTGAAGCCACAGCAATCCCGTGGCATGCAGGAAATGGTGTTGCTAAACAAAAGGTATGACTATGCTCACCACTGGGGTGGCTTGGTCCAAAGAGATGTATGTTTTCTGCTGTTGAGTTGGATCAAGGCAGTTTCATATTCACGCCAGAAGAGAACCAATTCAGAGTCCATTTGTAAGCGGACCACAACCACCTCAAAAAGTGGATCTCATTCAGGTTTTTTGTTTTGAACCAGGGTCCGCTTGAGTGTATTCACACCTGCTCAAAAGGTCCAGAGCAAAAGGGGAAACCAACTTGGATCCGTTTACAGCGGACCAAATTTGGCTGGTGAGATACACCCTCAGCATTTGAGTGGTGATTTAAAAAAAATGAATACCGAATATTTTTGTGATGTGGAAAATAGGAAAAAGTTCAATCGTACATTCATTTTAATACTGTCCCACGCACAATTTTATCATCCTTCATCAGTCCTTTGTTAGTTAAATATAAAGACCTCGGAGAGTCTCATTTATAAAACTTTCGTACACACAGAATTGGGCCTGAAATGTTCGTACATAATTTTCCATAAAAAAGCTGGGATCTATAAAAAAAACAATGGGAAAATGTGCGGTCCTCACCCATGTGTACGCCCATTTTGGCTAAAACAAACTGAGGAATCTTGGGGTAAATTTCACAAGGCCATTTCACTAGCTCACCATACTAAGCAACTGGTTAAGACCTCTATCATCTGCGTAACATCGCTAAACTCAGATCCACGGCATCCAGAAATGAGCCTGAAATGATAATTTATGCATTTGTTTCCTTGAGGTTGGATTGTTGCAATAGTCTTTTCTTGTCAAAATAAGAAAGAGCTGGCCTGTCTGCAGTTAGTTCAAAAGTCAGCTGCGAGACATTTGACAAGAACCAACAGGAGGGCTCACATCACACCTGCGTTAAAATCTTCTCTGGCTCCATGTTGTGAAACCATGTACAATTTAAAATCTTAGTGCTGAATTTTTTAACTCAACATCGTGAGGCTCCTGCCTACATCTGTGACCGAATTAACCCCTAGAGCTGACTTGGAGTTGGAGGTTGTCTGGACAGAACCTGTTGTTGGTTCCACGAACCGGTTTTAAAACTAGGGGCAACCATTCCTTTAAAGCCGCCTCTCCTCGACTTTGGAAAAACGTCCTGACGAGCTGCGTTTTCTGTACTCTATAGAGATGTTTAAAAAGCTCCTTAAAACCTATTTGTTTAGACAAGCATTGTAGTCCTAGCAGGCTCAGTGTTTTAATGTCTTGTATCTTTTCATTACTGTGCAGCACTTAGTGACTGTGTCTGCGAAAATCGCTATAGAAATAAACATTTACTTGGATCCAAAATTACCCAGTGATTTATAGTGGTGAAAACATTCGGGCTTTATTGCATGTAGTTTATCTGAGTTTATCAGACTACTATGTTTTTAAAAATTGCTAGAGTGTGACTTAACTTTCACAAACAGATAAAAGTTTATACATATTCGGATTGACAAAAAATTTTCCACTCACATCTTTGCATCTCTATGCAGACGATGATATATCGGTCGGATATCCTTGCTTTGTAAGTACTGTCAATAAAAGATTGACTATTCCTTAAAGTGTTGCACTGACATTTTTACCTCATCTTTCTTCACGTACCGTCTCCAGAGCTCGTTGCAGGAGTTCCTCAGCTGACTTCCCCTTCTCACTCTTATTCACGTTGTATTCAAGAATGTCCGGATTTTCTTTCACTTCATAATTCCTTTTCTTCACTCCGTTAACCAGATAATATGTCATGTTGTTGTCCATAGTAAAAGTCCTGAACTCCAAGCCCAACTTTTTTGCAAAGGTAAGAACAATACTGTTGACAAATAGCAGTTTTAGCAGTAAAAAAAACAGTAAAAATGTTATTGATGACACATTTGCGTTGTGAAAAAGTATGTAAATATTGTAGCACTTACGAGTGAGATTTCGGGAACCTCATCGCCCCGATTTCTGCGTACCAGTGTTCTTTTACATTCCTGTAGGTTTCCACTCGTCCACCAACACGACCACTGGCCTCCAATATGGTGACCTCGTTTAAAAAAAAAGTATACAATTTAATGTTTATAGAAAATTCTTCTTAAGTTTCCCAAAATGTTGAACATAACACCAAATGTTAAAAATAATGTGGAAAGAAAAGCATGCATACTTGCATAATTCCTTTTACAAAGAAAATTATAAGGAATGTCCTGTGCTCCTTTTTCTCTGAAACCCCTTAACTTCATTAATTTTAAACAAACATAACTAAGTTATTATCATCTTTTATTTGTCTTTCCAATTTACATTCAAATGAAATTTATCCTCTGCATTCAACCCATCCCACGGAGCAGTGACCTCCCACTGGGTGGCGCTGGGGGGACCATTCTGTGGGCTAAAGGCTAATTCCGGCTGCTTCTTTTTCAATCATCTTTTTGAAGATTTTTGAGGCTTTTTTTATTCTAGTAAATTCTTCCCATGTGGACTCAGCAGTCGTTATCTCTGTGTTGAGAAGCTGTGGGCGAGGAGCCCTCGCCTCTTAAACAGTTCTGAAAGCTGTGTAGGCTAGTTATGTGTGACTTGTCCTAGCCTGTACTGTCCTGTTTTTAGTTTATCATCCAATGACTTTACCCCCCCGCCCCCAGTTCTCTGCCGCTAAGTTTCATCAGTAGGAATGACAACCGCTCTTTGAAAAACTGAATCGTCCCAAAGTTCCATTCAAAAGTAAACATCATTTTGAGCTGAATCAGGATGCAAACTTAGTCCAGTATTATTGTGAGAGTTCAAAACTTTCTACAAAAGATCAATGGAATTAATAAATATTATGGTTAATCAATTCCCACCTCTGCTGACAACACCTTCAATTCCAAGTATCAGACAGGTATTCCGGTCTGAAGTTGTTGAAAAGATTTGATGCATTGAAAGTGAAAAAAATACATATACGAACGTTTCTTTCCTCCCTGCAGGGAGACTTGGACCAGGGATCACCGACTTTTTTGAAACTGAGAGCTACTTCATCAATACTGTGTCATACAGAGGGCTACCTGTACTGACCTTTGAACTAGAAGAATCAGAGCTCACCGTAACTTTATATAATATAAACATGTTAAAATGCTTTTGTTATTTTTATATCTATGTAAATACAAGTGTGGCGTTTTACATGAAGCTCACTAAAAGGTTGTGCTATTTTTTGAACAGGCTTGAGGGCACCACATATCGTCCTTGCCCACGGCACCATGTTGGTGGCCCCTGACTTAGACTTTATAAACATTACTGCTCTCAACAAGACTTTAATCACTACTGTTATCTGCAAACCTTTTTTTTACTTTTTGTCTTTCACTTTGCTGCTCGCAAAGCTCAATTTTCCCGATAAAAGACATTTAAGGATATTTCCACTGTATTTTTTTTAAATTCATTCCATTTACTTCAACTACACAGCAATATACTAAACTCCTTCCACTTTGTTAGTTATTGATCCCTTATCTAATTGAAAACATCAATAGATTTTAACATTTTAAAGGTAGAGTTGTGCTTGTTTTGGTGCTTAAACATTATTATATCAAACATTTTCAGTGTTTCGTCTACCGTATGTCCAGCATCGTGTAGCAGCTTGGCCGCTGTCAGTCCAGCCATGCCAGCTCCGACAATAGCAACATGATGAGGCTTGTCTATCTTTGGGAGGCCCTGATCCACTATTTTCATCCATTCATTGTAGTTAGAGTCCTTCAGGCATTCAGCCAGAGTCTTCTTCAGGTTGGACCCAGAGGAATGGCTTTGGTGTGCAGTGTAAAGCAGCACAAGCAAGCCAAGGGCAACTGGAGATATAAAAGAAGAAAGACAGTAGTATTTCAGATTTTAACCAGTTATTCATATAACAGAAATAAGAATGAAATAAAAGCAATCTGAAAATAAAGGCAGCATTGCCAAATTTTGGAAAATTATAAATCATAGAATATAAAGTTATAGTGTGCTCTAAAACAGCAGGTACTGTAAATAATTATGTATGAAACACATTCTATTAGAACTAGCCTGTCTTACTGACACAAATATTTACCAAGAAAAAAAAGGTATTTCATTTACATAGACTTAAAATCATATCTATTTCAACTGCAAATCAAATTAATATATTCAGTAGAAATACTCACATGGAAAAAGTGGTGGATTCATGTTGTCAAGGTAATCCTGTATCTGCTGGAATAAAAACACCTAAATCCAACTTTACAACATAAACATTTAAAAAAAACATCCCTTTCATTATTTAGTATCCTTTAGATATTCTCTCCATTTTATAGGTAATATTTGGATAGGTCAGTTCAAGAATCAATTCTTACCTTTCAGCTGGATTCTCAAACAGGAACTCGCCGCGGTTCCCTAAATCCATCTTCTTTTAAACGCTGGCAAAAAAATAAAGGGGAGGATCTTTCGAATATGCAACGGTTACTTGGGTTTATTTGGAAAGGTGCGTCTTTGTGTGGGAGCCGCTATTATTGTATAAGTACGTCAGGTCTCTTGGAATGTTCTGATTAATTTCTTTGTAACTCTCACACTGTTGGATATGTCGTGTTGTGGAAAACAACAAACTTCAGGAATGGTCTCCAAAGCAGTAGTTTGGTAAATGGTTATGTTCTCTTCAAAGAGTTAATAGTTTGCCGTGAGGATTCATTTTTTTTTCTTCCACTAATTTCTGGATCTTATACAATATATCAGGTGGACCTAAGAGCAATTCATAAGAAATGTTTCCCATTTGGCATTCAGAAATGTTTCTGTGTCTAATTTTTACCTGAATGCTGCAAGTTGGGACTGTGGGAAGTCAAATAACCAGATACTATCATGCTGCCATTTATTAACTGGAGATATCCGAGAGGTCTGCACCCCTTTTGCAACCTTGCATTTCCAACAGAATGTATGCAACTATCTCTTCAACAATGCGTCAGGCCTATTTTTTATTGAGTAGGCCTATCTTGTAAAATCGTCTCTGTCTCATAGTTGTTGGTGTCCAGATAGCCCTCTATCCTCCTCCTGTAGTCGGATTTGGGCATTCTAAACCCTCTCTTCAGGTTAGCTCATGTGGTGCTGTAGATGGTTCTGTCCCCCGACATGAACGCAGTATTACTGATCTTTAGCAGTAGCTGAACCTCAACCTAAGTCATCCAGGGCTTCTGGTTGGGGAAGATCCAGACTGGTTTTTCCACAGTAACAGTATCTATACAGTTCTTGATGCAGCACAGCACACTGTCTGTGAATACATCCAGGTCCTGATGTTCAATGACATCCCAGTTTGTCCCTTCGAAACAGTCCTGCAGCTGCTGTGAGGTATCGTCAGGCCACAATTTGATTGTTCTTGTGATGGTTGGAGCAGTTTTCCTGAGGGGGGCATAAGCTGGAATTGAATACAGGGACAAGTGATCGGACTGACACAGACGTGAAAGTGGTATAGCCTGCAGCCTAACTTGATCCTCAAGTAGACTTTACCGAAGGTGTTAGCTCCTCAAGTAGCACACTTTACATGCTGGTGGAATTTAGGGAGCACTGTCTTCAAGTATGTATGTATGTATGTATCTATCTATCTATCTATCTATCTATCTATCTATCTATCTATCTATCTATCTATCTATCTACCTACCTACCTACCTACCTACCTACCTACCTACCTACCTACCTACCTGGGACATATGTATATAGTGGGGTTATAACATAACGTGTTGGTCATTGGGCAAGCCCATTAAGGCAAACTTCCTACCTGACCTAAGAGATAAGATCACAGCTAAATTAAGAGCCTGTCAAGGTAAGTTTGTTTATATAACACTTTTCAGTAACAAGTCATTCAAAGTGCTGTACATGAACAGAAAAACATTACAGACATACATAGGAAAAGAAATAAGCTAAATAAATCATTGATTTGAAACATTTCATACATTCATCACTAAAAATTCTAATAAAGCTGCAGCTTGAGGTCTCCGGTCTGACCTTTTTGACACTACAGCTAAAACACAAAGCAGCAGCATAAGTGAAGAAATCACAGTAGAGGCAGTGTGTGTGTGTGTGTGTGTGTGTGTGTGTGTGTGTGTGTGTGTGTGTGTGTGTGTGTGTTAGTCTATGAACTGTCCCAGATAGCGATAGAACTTGACATTAGTCTTTCACAGTGGTGGAATGTTATCAGGCGGTTCAGTTCAGTATGCTCTGTTCAAGCTCACACACTGTCTTGTTTACATAACATCCAGGATAAATTAAGATTGCAGAGGATTGGATAGCAGCAATTGTTTTAAAGTCTCACTGGTACATCTCAACGGTGATTCCCAAACAGCTAAATTGTGATCATTCTGCCAGGATACAGCTTCCAGCTTTCTCCAAGATTGTTCCCAACCTACCAGCAAGTTCAGAAACCACAGCTCTCCTGCAGTTCTACTTATACAGCATTTCAGTCTGAGTGCTGGTAGCGGACATCTAACTCACATTGATCAGACAGCCTTGACATGGGCTGAAAACAGCTGCCGACGTTTTCACAATTTCTCAATTCTCCAAGTAACTGCCAGCTCACAAAAGCAGAAATCTTGTCATCATAAAGCCAATTTTTAACAGATTTTTCACATACTTAACAGATCAAATTTGATTCAGAAATGGGGCCACCGTCAGCCACCTCATGTACATGGATGACATAAAGCTGTATGCTAAGAGTGAACGAGACATTGACTCACTGTTCCACACCACCAGGATCTACAGCAGGGACGTCGGAATGTCATTTGGTCTTGAGAAATGTGAACGGATGGTCACAATGAGAGGGATGGTAATCCCTCTCATTGTCACAGAGGGGATTGGAACAGAGGGGATTACACTCCCAGAAACAAAAATAGAGTACCTTAGAATACCACTACCAAATGACAACCTAGAAGAGGCCACAAGGAAAACAGTGATAGCCAAATATCTGTAACAAGTGAGGCAATTTCTGAGAAGTCAACTCAATGGCAAGAACAAGGTCTCGTCAATCAACTGCTATGCTTTGCCAGTAATCAGATACCCTGCTGGCATAATAAGTTGGCCAAAGGAGGAAATCCAGACCACTCATGTTAAGACATGAAACTATTCACCATGCATGCTGGATTCCACCCCAAATCCAGTATCCACAGGCTATACCCTAAGTTCAAAGAAGGGCATTAGAGCCACAATTGAATATAAAAGATCCAAGTTCAAGCCTATAACAGAAAGATGGCCCCTAGGGATGAAGCGATCAGTGAATGTCTCTGACAATGGAAGCTGGAAGAGAAGGAACCATTGTGGGTGGAAAATCCCCTGAATGGAACGTACCACCAACAGATAGCTGAAGTGGCTGATATGACCAAATCCTACCAATTGCTAGAGATGGCTGGACTAAAGGACAGCACTGAGCCAGTGATAATGGCAGCACAGGAGCAGGCCTTGAGCACAAGAGAAATACAGGCCCAGATCTACCATACCAAGCAAGATCCCAGGTGCAGGCTATGGAAAGAGGCCCCAGAAACACGGGGCAGTAACCCCCACTCTGGAGAAGTTGGCTCCCACAGACATCTCAGTCCAGAAGAGTACAATCTAAGGAACAGCTAAGATCTTAAGAAGAGCCTTCAAGCTCCCAGGTTGGAGAGCCACTTTTCAGTGTACAAAAGATAATAAGGGCCTCTTGTGGGGTGCCAAAACATACTGAGATGAAAAATAAATTTCAAATGTTTATCATAAAATTTCTCTTCCTGTTAAAGTCAGTGAAATAACTTTAGCTGCAATAAGGGAAAGATGTTGCTAGCAGGCCGCTTTTAACTGAACCCTTGCATTACACAGAAATCTGAGTCATTGTGTGACAACATATTTCTACTTGTACCTCTAGCGTTTGTACATGTTCAAACAAATCCATAAGATGAAAAGAACTGCAGAGGAACAAACAGACATGTACCTGCCTGCAGTCACTGTCTATGTCACTCCGATTGTCACTTAGCTGAGCAAAGGTGGACAATGTTGCTTTTTTCCTATCATGTTGCTATGCACAAGAGGGTGTGCATGAAGCCTTAAAGTGGAAATAATGGGTGCTAAATGTCCAAAATAAAATAAGTAATCATGGGATGTTATCAAAAATCCAAGTAGGTGGGTGGAGTAGTCAAAAATTGTACTCAAGCAGGAGTAGCACTACTTTAACATGTTTTTACTCAAGTAAAAGTACAAAGTGGCCAGCCAAGAAATTATTCAAGTTTAAAAAAAGTACTCAGTATGAAGGCTACTCAAGTACTGAGCAAATATCATAACATCTGATTATTTATATTTGAAAAATATGTAATCGGACAGACAAAAATATAAAGTTATGTGCTATTTTTTTATTTTAAAGACAAAAGAAACAAATACCATAACAACTGATGATTTAATATTTAAAAAATATGTAATCGAACAGACAAAAATATAAGGTTATGTGCTAATTTTTGTATTTTAAAGACAGAAGAAACACTTTTTAAAATGGTGAGTCACATGGACGGGAGGCAAAGAGTAATTTCACAAGAATCTTGCTGTTTAACACACTGCAGCATCCTCAAGGGAAGGAAAAAGTGTGGTACAAAAAGGAGGAAAAGCAATGAGGATAACTGCCCTGACCGGTGCAAAGGTTTCCTGGTAGATTTTTGGTAGATTCACCATCCACAGATTATATTTTTCCTTTTTTTAACCGACCTAGAGGCACCATTAGAAGCCTTTTATCCAGTCTATAGAGTCTGCAGACTAACCTGTTCAATTTTAAGTTTCCTTATTTTGGATTTTCTGCTTGCTCTAAGCTATAGTCATCAAAATAAAAAGTATTTCAAAACCATCTAAGCCTTTAAAAAAACAGTCTGTCTGCTGATTAAATTGAGAGAGTAATTTAAGTTTGTCGTTTCATAGATTATCTGCTCTGATGAGATAACTAAACCCCTCAGGCTCTGCTCTACACCCTTTTAAGGTGCCGGTTATTGTTTCACAATCCTTGTAACCTGTCAACTGTACTTAGAGTTCCTCTGAAAATAAGCTGGAACTGTGACATCTCAGGTTACAACGGAAAAAAAATACTGACAGCACAACATGGAAAAATGAGGAATTTGGAAACGTTTGTTACATTGTAATGGAATACCTCTGAACACATCTCAGTTTCTCGTACATAATTACATTTGCACCTGAGAAGAAGAGAGCGTTGAAACCCCTTTTATAACCGCTAACCAGCTTTTTGCATCTTTCTGCTGTTATTTTGTCAATTTTCTTTGGTAAAGAACGCTGAGTCTTCTGTCATTAAAGTCCTCCTTGCAACATCATAATCTCCAAATCCTTGCCCAGATTCTAATTCAGACTGAAGATGGGACTCTGGCAGGTCAACTCCAAAAGCCTGTCTCCCCCAGTTTTGAACTGTAATGCCAGAGCAGGCAGAAAACCTGACTTTCAGCCAGGCACAGTGTTTGCATTTTTAAAGGATAAAATAGACCAGCGCTAGTGCAGGTAGTGACCAGACCTAGATGGAGCAGATAGCTCACAGCAGCAGATGACAAGCAAATAGGGCTCAGGCTTCAGACAGGTGTGTAAGACAGGCTTGATATTTGACAGGTAGAAAGAACAAAAGACCTCTGCAACAATCATGGTCATGAAGCAGTCCTAGCTGATGTCCAGAAAAGCAGAAAGCAAATAAGGGATCCGACAGAGAGAGAGAGTTCTTAGAGTCCCGAGATAGGCAACAGAGTCCGCAGCTCAGCAGAGAGCTAGCCAGAGCACAGCAGCAGGCCTCTCAGCACGGCAGAGAATCCACAGGAAGTGAGTTATTGAAGGCCAGAGTAACAGCCGGATTAGCAGCAGGACAGGGTAGAATCTTGAGGACCAGAACCATAGCAGGATTACAGCAAATCAAGGTGAATTCTTGCAGGTCGAGTCACCACGGACAAGAAGCTCAGCCTGAGATGCAGAGGGGAGACAAGTGGATCCAGAAGCAAGCAAAGATACAAAACATAACACTAAGGCAGGAAACTAGTGATGTTACGTGATGTGCCGAGGCTTCGAGGCGTGTGTCGAGTAATGGAGGGGGCGTTTCCGTAAAGCGCGTATCAAAGCTTGCTTCATTTAGGGGAGGAGCCGAAAACGATGACGTCCGAAGCCTCGCTGGCCGGCTGTACCACGTGACTGCTTCGGGAAGTGGTTCAGATGTTGGCGCGGCTTCGACAGCTTTAGAAACCCCACAGGCTCCATTCAAAATGTGGGTTGTTGTAGGCGAGTTGGGATCAGTTGAGAGAGTCGCCCCCCGCCAGTCATCCGCGCAAAACTTGTCCCCCGCGCTCCACCGGTCATCCACACAAAACTTGTTCCGGCCACCAACTCACCGCCTCGCCTAAGCAAATTCCTGCGGGAAACACTATCCAAACAGCTGTTTGGAGAGTTTAGGAGAGAGATAGATAGATAGCAGATTTAGTGCGAGGACAGGATAGGAGTAGGATGGAGCCGGCGAGAAAGAGGAGGATTTCCCCTATGGAGAAATTGTTGTTTCTTAATAAAAATGCATGAAATTATCCAAGTTACACAAGCAGTAGCCTATTCACTACTCCCTCCCTAGTTCCACAAGCACTTTCACGGTCCTCTAATTACACAGAGAGAATGCATTCAAACAATATTTTATTATACACATATGTGTATACATAATTTATGTAGACAAATGATTTCGTCCTACACCTTTTGTGAAGTCATTCCCAAGAGCCATAATAGACAAAAAATCAATGCATCACACGTGTTAAGATACAGCTGGCTGTGATTATACATCTGGCCAGTAGGGGGTTTCGTGTGCACATGAAGCTCCAAGAAATGAACCCTTTCTCGAACCAGTTGGCTCAAGTGGTTCAATGCCTCATGAGGCTTCATCTCACCATCACTACAGGAAAAAAACGGCCAGAAGGAACAAACCAGGCAGACAGGCGAGGAGTAGGTGTAGAATGATGACGGACAGGCAGAGAACTAAGAACAGAGGGAGGCTTAAATAGGGAGGCTAGCAGGTGAAATGAGTCTGATTGATTAATTACCAACAGGTGTGACTGACTGCAAAGGGATTGAAGGGAAGGCTGAGTGAGAAGGGGAGGAGGAAACTGAAAACTAACAATAAATAAAGTCAAATCTGAAAACTAATGTTAAACAAAAGCCAAATCAAAACTAAACCTTGACATGCCTCACCAGCATGTTGTCAAGCTCTGCAGAACTCTGCAAATGTCCTCAAAGTGGAGTCAGGTGTGTTGAAGCAGCATCTAAGGCTTCGGGACACCGGCCCTCTTGGACTGGAGTTTGAGACCACTGGTGGAGGGTGTTAGTTTAACGAGCAGCTGCCAGAGGACCACAGGAAAACGGGACAAAGTAAATTAGCATGGAGCAGAGGACTGACAGATAGCCAGCAAGGATCATAACATGAACTACTCAATGTGACCTGGATCGTTCCCCATCTGTACTGTGAGCAGTAATCTACAGACCACCAAAGTATATCAAAAATATTCAAATGACATTTTGTCCGTTAGTCTAAAATTGTGCTTCCATGAAAACAGAGTTTAATCGCTGAAGGAGGGGACATTTGTGACCTGGTTTTATCTTATTGTTTATCGATTCTCCAATTTGGTGCAGTGTTTTCTGACCACAAACCTCATTTATTTGACATTTCTTTTGTTCATGTGCTTAAAACTTAAAACTGTGCTCTGAACAGGCATTGTTGTATATTTAATTATTCCACTGCTGCTCTCATGCCATCTGGTTTCATAAATTTGAGATCTTTGAGATCTCCATTGGTTTCACAAAAGCTGAGATTCTTTAAGTTTCACTTGTACTGAGGCCCTAAACACTGTGGTCCATTAAAAGCCAGGCGCCCCAAACTTTAAACAACTTCACCTCAGCTGTCAAACATCAGTGTAGGAAAGAAGAGCAAGAGTAGAAAATCTTGATCTTTTGAAATCTTAAAACTAATCCATTTGTTGATTATATTTATAGAAATATATGGTCTTTATTTTGGCACTAAAATCAAGCCATACCAGAGGGAACCCCAGACATTCCTCTCCCGACTGACATCCTTCTGCTCATTTCGGGGAATTTCAAGGCGTTCCCTGACCAGAAGGGATATATAGTCCCTCTAACAGGTTTTGGGTCATCCCTGGGGTCTCCTCCCAGTGAGAAATGCTTAGGAAACCACTAATGGGAAGCGCCCAGGGGGCATCCTGATCAGATGTATCAAAGATGCATACAGTTTTATTTGATAGTTCATCTTTTAGAGAGAACTCACTTTGTTAGAATTGCTTCCTTTTTTAAATAATAAGGTTGATAAGTTAATAATGCATTATAATATAATAAAGTAAAGTGCATTGTTTGGCTCGTCACAGTCTTACATTGGTA
The DNA here is from genome assembly GCF_011125445.2 of Fundulus heteroclitus. Classification (NCBI taxonomy): domain Eukaryota; kingdom Metazoa; phylum Chordata; class Actinopteri; order Cyprinodontiformes; family Fundulidae; genus Fundulus; species Fundulus heteroclitus. Next base: position 38,748 of record NW_023396541.1, on the reverse strand, counting down.
GAACCGAATGTGCTGCTTCAGAGAAGAAATTATTGTGGATCTGGAATTCATTGCACAATAATTTTTAGTAATCGATATTTCTACCAACACATTTCTTAAAAAGGCAGAATTTAAATGTTGAAAAGACTAGACAAATATATTCAACATATCAAGGAAGTCCCTATAAAACTCTCGAAAACTGATACAAAATGTTCAGCTTTTTTACCTGTCATTCCTGTTCACAGAGACATTTGGAAAGGTTTTCAGCCTCGGGGTCTGTCGACAAGACGTTGGTGACAGTTTTATTGTAGCTTTACAAACCGTCCTTCCATTCTCTGGAAAATTCAAGAGAAATCTTGCCACATCGTTTACCTTTCATGCAATGCAGAAGTTTTAGCAGTTTGAGTTGTACATTTATTCACAAATCTGTGTTGAGAAGAGATTTTTAGTTTTTGGCACATAGCAGCGGTTCATAAATATACTGAAAAAGTCAGACTTTGATTCGGAGATATGTTGAAAACAATGTTCTTTATAAATATTGTATTTGTCTTGACAAAATGTAAAAGGCTAAAGCAATTTTGGAATTTCCTAAAGTAAATGCATAAATTAGGTGTCAAAGTTTGGATATTAAAGTTACATAATGAGGATTTCAGACTGATTTGCTTTGGCACCTAGAAACATGCTACACACCTGGACAAAAGTGTTGGCACCCCTCGCTTAGTGAAAGAAAAACCTGCAATGGCCACAGAAATAACTTGAATCTGACAAAAGTAATAATAAATACACATTCAATGAAAATGATCAAATGAAAGTCAAACTTGCTTTTCAACCATGCATCAACATAATTATTTAAAAAAAATAAACTCACGAAACAGGCCTGTACAAAAATGATGGTACCCCTAGACAAGAATGAACATAATGTGACCAAATGGACGTGTTAGATCAAGGTGTGTCTACTAATAAGCATCACAGGTGTCTACAATCTTGTAATCAGTCAGGGCCTATATATAGGGCCACAGGTAGCCACTGTGCTGTTTGGTGACATGGTGTGTAGTAAACTCAACATAGACTAAAGGAAGTGAAGGAGAGAGAATTGTTTCAGGAGATTATAAAGAAAATTATTGAAAAGAATATTAAAATTATAGGCTCTAAGACCATCTCCAAGCAGCTTGATGTTCCTGTGACTACATTTGCACATATTATTCATATATGTAAGATCCATGGGACTGTAGCCAACCTCCCTGGACATGGCCGCAGGAGGACAATTTATGACAAATCAAAGAAGTGGATAATACGAACGGTTACAAAAGAGCTCAGAAAAACGTATAAAGATTAAAGTTAATTTCAAGCTCCAGGAAGATCAGTGTCAGGTCGCACCATTTGTTGTTGTTTGAGTCAGAAGTGGATTTAATGGGAAAATGTCAATGTCATTGTTGAAAATAAATCATAAAAAAGCCAGACAGGAATTTGCCAAACTACATGTTGACGAGCCAAAAACGCTTCTGGGAAAATATCCTATGGACAGATAAGACAAAAATGCTACTTTTTCTTGCCAAGGCACATCAGCTTTATGTTCACAGAAGGAAAAATTAAGCATATCAAGAACAGAACCCTGTCCCTACTGTGAAACATTGAGGATGATCTGTTCTGGGGCCGCTATGACCCGGAATGATTTCCAATTCAATTGAGAGTTTTATTTGCAGGCGAAAGGAACTGCCATGTGAAAAAGGTTTGCACCGGTTTATGCCAACATATTCATGGCTGCCCTGAATAAGTGTGTTAAAAATCTTTGCTTTTTCCCTGATATTTGGATGATATCTGGGGTCTCTGCACGTATTCAGAGGAGGACTTTAATCATTTACTACACACTCTAAACATTCACAATGCTTTAATTAGGTTAAAGTCATCCACCAGGATTACTGCTGTGGATTTTCTGAACATCACAATCGCTAAAAGTCCAAATGTCAGCACTACATGCCAATTAGACATCAAAAGTTATTTAAAAAAAACTTACTAATACACACATGTCTTTATTTAAATCAAGTTTTCATCAGTTTGCAAGATTGGTCAAGTCACAATTATTGGGATCTAATAGAATTTGGACACAAGAATCAGACTTTTATTCAGACTGTTCTCTGTCTTTTTTCTGTTCATAGAAGGTACACCTGGTCTGGCGTTCTGTTAGCTGTGAAATCTTCCAGGGAAGACAGATCATCCACTATTACCATCTAATGTAGAACAGATTACTGGATCAATTTGTGCTTCTGTGCTTTTTTGTCTCTCTTGTTGTGTCTCTGCTCTGTCTTCTGTAACCCCAGTCGGTCGAGGCAGATGACCGTTCATACAGAGCCCGGTTCTGCCGGAGGTTTTTCCTTCCTGTTAATGGGGAGTTTTTCTTTCCACTGTCGCTTCATGCATGCTCAGTATGAGGGATTGCTGCAAAGCCATCAACAATGCAGACGACTCTCCCTGTGGCTCTACGCTCTTTCAGGAGGAGTGAATGCTGCTTGGAGAGACTTGATGCAATCAACTGGTTTCCTTATATAGGACATTCTTCACCAATCTGTATAATATGATTGAATTTGACTTTGTAAAGTGCCTTGAGATGACATGTTTCATGGATTGGCGCTATATAAATAAAATTGAATTGAAAATTGGATTGAATTTCATGAAGCAGTTAGGGTGCTGTTTGCAATTTTGTCCAGCAGAGGGTAGCAGCGATCCTTTCTATATGTAGATGGTTGAAGTCCTTTTCTGAATCCACACTAGCTGATGAGACCATGATACTTCTTTTTATCACCTACTCACCTGTGAATGTTCAGCTGGTGAGACAGCTGGGAAGGAACTTTGAGGGGTTCATATGTGTTAGTGAAGGGCCGACAATAGGAAGATCAGAGCTGCTTTCAGGAGGAACAGGAACCTAAAGCACCACCTGATCCAAGCCAAGGTCTGGTCAGACCTGCAGCCTTAGGCCGACGGCTTTGGACACTTTTTCAGACACCAACCATGACTGCTAAATGAGGAAACTCAAATTGTTTACTATGTTCCTCTCAAAGGTGGTAAGAAACCTATTTGGTTTATTTAATAGCATGATATAGCTGTGGGATCAGATTTGTGGGTGAGACGGCCAACACCTTGCTAACCAGACTGACTTTGCACTCATATAATGTGCGTAATAAAAAGGAAAGAAAACCACAAATTGTGTTTATGAAGCATTTTAGTGAACATCAGTGTCTTTCAGTCAGGGTTATGATCCTGGAGTGTTGTTACACTTGGATCATGGGACAGAGACAGAAGGCAGCCAGAATCTGGATCCATGGGCTTGGTACTAAAACTCCCCCAGGGCCTAAATGAGGGGTGAAGTTTGAAATTTGGGGGACAGTAGGACCCATGCATGACATTTCTTAGTTAATATTAGTCTGATATTTCTGTTCATACACAGGGAGTAAAAGTAAAAGTTTGTCAAAGGAATAATTACTTGAGTTAAGTACAGATACCTGAAAAAGCTACTTAAATACTGAAAATAAGTATTGGTGCTTTGTTTCTTCCCACCTCTGCTCATATTGTTTTCTTCCTGGCTCATTTTGAGTCTTTGTTGAAGACCATTAAATTCTTTAATAGCCTCTGTGCCCCTCATTTTGGTCCATTTCATCAGAAAGAAATCATGACACCGTCAGCATTTGAGGAAGTTGCTTATTGCGGCTGTTCTTCCTTCTGTGTCATAGCAGTTTACGGCCAGTGGAGGGCACAGCGGAGCGAAAACTGAGCTTCTGCTTCTGCACACCTGCCATCTACTCATCAGGAGGTTACAACAGGAGTTGACTGCCATTTTATATATCTATATCTATATATCTATCTATATATAGATATATAGATTTATAGATATAGATATTGCTAAAGGGCCCTTTTTGTGATATCCTCCTGGCTTGTCTAGCTTGTCTCCTTGTGACCTCCTGTAAGGAACCTCCCACTGCATCACCTCAAAACCCATTGGACAATTCTCTCCTTGACTGTTAAAACTATCCTGGGATCATAGACTTTATCTCCAGCTCATCTTTGTCTTGCTCTCTGAAGCAAATTGTCTTCTCTCCATCACCATCTGCTCCACCGTCCTGCTTCCAGCACTCCAGCTAAACCACACAACTCAAACCAGCTTCCCGGTCCTCCTGACTTTCCCCGCGGCATCATCACCTGTTTCCACAGCAGTAAGACAAAGTTATTTACCTCCTGTCCTTCTAAATTGCAAGTCTCATCTAAATCTCTTTTCTACAGTAGAATCCTGTCTTCCTGTTCCAGAAGAACCCCCTCGGCTCAGCTCCTCCTCATCATCATCATTACTTGTATTATTAAACCTATAGAATTTTCTTTCTGGTCTAATCTAGTATATCAGTTAGAAGCCAAATCCACTCATGACAGACGTGTGGGGGGGGGGGGGGGGGGGCTTGGTGGTGCTTTTGCTCCACCTGGAAAAGTCATAGCACCCCCAAGAAAATATTAGATTATTCTATTTTACTTTTAACTAAATATTCTTTAATGTTTAGATGTGATATTTTCCTCAACAAAACATCCCATTTTAATAAAAACTCAATTATTATATGCTGTAAACAAAATTAGGCAACAGGATATTGAACCTTGCTTCTGCATATTTTCCCCCACAGTAAACAGATGAAAGGAACACTTTTACTACCCAAATCTCCATGTAAAGAAAACGAATATTATCTTTTATTTAAAGCAGACTCCGACTAACAAAAAAAAAAAAAAAAGTATTAAGGAGATCAACCGTGCAGCCATCCTTCCACCGCTGCTCTGAAGGCTGATAGTAGTGGACAGCTAGAGGATCTAAGCAGAAGTCCCCAGGATGGACCAAGACGAGATTCAGTGATTCAGTGACATTTGCTGGGCATGCCGGTACGATTCCATATGTGCTGCAACATAAACTCTCCCAGCAGTTATGGCCACTCAGCATGACGTTGTTCACAAGAGAAAAAAAAGGTGAAACAAAGGCTAAAGCGCTTTCTGCATTTATAGACTAGATGTTTGTCCTTTCTCTTATCAGTTTTGAGGATAGTTTCAAAACAACTAAATTAATGTCTGATCAGTTAGGGTTAGGGTTAGGGTTAGGTTACAGTCTCCTAATTTATAGATCTAGAAGGGACAAATGATCTGACCCATGCTGTAATCACTGGTTTAGCAGAAAAAAACGTAAACAAAAAATTGGAGACACTCAGAAAGGAAGCAGATCTCTGCATCAAGACAGGAATAACACCAGCGACTATACAATGGCAGAAAAGGCAGAGCCAAACAGCTAAACAGCTGGTGTATCTTACTGTGGACTTCCTGATAGAAAGAAAAGGTGCAGAAAGCATAAATGACCTAAAGACAAAATCCTTCTAGAAAGTTCTTCAGAAACAAAAAAAAAGTTTATTAGTAACGACAGAAAACACACTTCAGCTGCTGGAAAGGAAAGAAAGAACAGGGACACACGATTAAAGAGGCGCAGGACTTACTCTCTGTAATGTGGCCCAACAAAGATGCTTCCTGGACGTCCTATCCATCGTAGCACTCTCTGTTAAATACTAAGCTCACCTTTAGCACCTGCCGGGGAAAATCTCTGGAACCGCCACTCAGCTGGATTTATAGGCGATATCTAAAAAACCTGGAGGATGTGTTTAACGCAAACATGTATTTATTAGCATTCTGAGTTTAGACAATTTATTTTAAAATAATCCTGTAAATCTTTTTGTAAATTACATATCCTGATGACTTTGCATGTTTAAAAAACCTCCAAAGTCTTTAGACCTGCTGAGGCACGAGTTCAGGATTTTTCAGCAGTTCCCCGATGCCTGCTGCACGTATCAGCTCTAAACCTTAACAGAATATTTTCATTCAAACACTTTATTTTGAGGTGGAGACGATACTTGTAAGTCATATTTGCTGCATTATCACACAGTTATCCTGTCAGCTTCAAATGAAACACCTACAACGTGCTATCAGAGTCATCAGCCTTTGCAAATTCATAAAAAGACAGCAATTTTAAACCGCTGCTTGATGTGGTCCATTTAAATAACAAAAAAAAAAACAAGCTGAAGGTGAGTTTGTTATTGTTTCAGCCAAATTACATGTTGTATATAATTCAATGACCATAATCAATCCTAACGATAAAAGATTATATCAAATTAATTTGACTGAGTTTATTTTTTTTTCCACCCAAATCTGTGAACACACTAAAGAACTTTCAGTCTTCACAGATATTCAAGACAGTTGAGTTCCGACCTTGGCTCCATCCAAATACCCAAAATAGAAGCTTATAGCTCCTGTTTCTGTCATGATTTGGGTTTGGTTATGGTTTGTGTTTGTTATTTGATTAATTACTTCACTCTCCTGAGTTCAGTTTCTGTTTTAGGTTCTGTCTTAGTTTTTGAATAAGTTGGGTTTTCTTGTGGTTTGATTTTGTTTTATGTTATAAGTTTATCCGGCCTGCTCCGACCATTTCTGTCACCAGTCTTAATTCAGTTCACCTGCCAGCATTCTTCCACCCTGTCACTCCCCTTCTCCAGTCACCATCGTTTCAGCTTCAGTTTTACTCCCAAGCACTTCCCTGTTCCTGATTAGCTCCACCCATGCTAGTAATTATTTTCACTCCATTCACCTGATCACTCTCTTACTTATACCTGCCTCTGCCCCCTGCAATCTGCCACATCATTGTTTTTTTTTCTGTGCCAAGTGGTGAGTCTAGTCCAGCTTTCTATGCTCTCTGTTTGCCTCTGGATATTTGAGTTAGCCTGTCCCCTGTTTTTGCATATAGTTTTGTCTGTGACTGCTTTTTTTTTTTTTTTTTTTTTTTGGTTATTGGATGCAATCTTCCCATTTTTGGCTTGATGCCCGTTTTGTTTTTTGCATTTTGTTAATAAATTATCTTTTACCTAACCTCTGCTTGTCTGGTTGAATACTGGGTCCCTCTGTCTCTGGTGCATGACAGTTTCTGACCTTTCATGGAGTAAGAACTCTATCGTGGGGAGGAAAGGGGCTTCGGACTGCTGTGCTGGATTAGGACAGCCTTTAACTCCGAAGTCATTACGTGACAGAAACGCTGATGGATGATTGAGTCAAATCCCGGCCTACAGCACCTCCGAAAATAAACGACATAGTCTTTGTGAAACTAAGAAAGACTGTAGTTGAAAATTGCTAAGAACTGCATTAACATTACAATCTAAACTAGGGTGACAAAGGCAAGAAATAGAATAAACTATAATTAGCTTTTAAAACATAATTTTGAATCACTGTCGAGGAAAAAAACAGACCTCACATTAACAGTGAGTGAATATAATTCTAGGATTTTTTTTTTTTTTTTTATATGAGGAACTGCATTTCCCCATACTGGAGAGAAACTGGTTTCCTGTATGTGCCAGAGTGACGATAAGGACAGAAACTCTGCAGCACTCATGACCAAGGAGCAGCGAGGGCTGGTCAGGACCATTAAAATTGAGTGGTAGGATGGGTCCTAACAAAGCTAGACGTATGAGCAAGGTGAATGTGTCTTTGGAGTAAAGCACTTTGCTGGTCAGTAGTAAAAGTTCATCCCATCCATACATCCATTTTCCAACACGCAAGGGGTCCTGCTGTCAATGCCAGTCCATTGCACATTTAAAAAAATGCTTTAGGCCCCAAAGCAACATTTTCTGCTCATGTATCTTTATATAAATAAACTGTTTTCACCTACACGCAGCCATAATTATACAGGTGGGTTTCATTCACTCCTGACGGGTGTAAACTGTTTCTGTTCGTACCATGCCACTATAAACTCAGTGTGTAGATGCGTAAAAAAAACGTCCCTTTTTAATTGTCTTAAATGCGACATGCATTGGACTGTGTTCTGCTAGGTTTGTAGATTCTTTGCTTACAAACCTCGATCCAGCAGATGCAGACATTTCTGATTTTCCCTGGAATATTGTACTCAAATTCACAAGTTTTAACAGCTTATCATGGGAGGGCACAGATTCATCACATTCAAAACAGGAACACTTGAGAAAGACGTTGGGGCTCTTATCCGTCTCAAAATCTGTACATTTGGATAAATGGGGACTCAGGAGTGGAGCTGGTGCCAAACAACTTTTTACCCAGATTAGAACGAATAAAAACATTTATGTCTCACTGCTTTTCTTTTCAGGACACGGGTTTTAACCTGTGGTTGTACGTTGGAAGCAACGTGGCAGAACTGCAGGCCGTGGATCAGAGCAGAGATTAAACCTGGCCGTAGTGTCGGAGCAGCAGGAAAATGGAGGAGCCGGCTGAGGTGTTGACGGCTGCCAGGTGTCCTGAAGCACAAACAAAAGGCCGGTTCAGGTGTCCAAAAAAAACGTTGTGCCGTTAGAGACAAATGGAGACATGATGGAGACATGATTGAAGATAATGAAAAGCAGACATAGAGCTCAGTGATGAGCTGATAGAGCTGCCGACGAACGTTTAACATCACGCTATCAAACACATACCGTTCAGGTAAAGACATACAGGGGGTGGGATAGGAGGGAAGGAGGAAGCGGGAAAACAACAGAGAACCGAAGGCTCAGGACACTGGATGAGGCAGTAACACAGCTTTTTTTCAGCCGTTCCCATCAGTTTGATCATCGTCAAAGTAAGTAAGGCACCGTTCAGGAACAACTTCATCTTTCTGCATTTGCCTTTTAACTTTGCATTTTGCAGATTTACAATTACCGGGGCATCTAAGTGTGGGAAGGTTGCAGCGCCTCATTTTATAAAGATCTGTGTTTGGGCTCTTTGAGAACTGATGGGATTGGTTGAAACTAGAGCCAAACATTAATTAGAAGACAATTTCATCTGAAAGTGAAACATCTTTGTTGAAACCTATGTTAAACTTCATGGTTTAATGCTGCCTTTGCAACACACATTGCTACATTGTGTTATTATCACAGCTAGATCTCAACGAAATGGGTGCATTGAAAAGTTTTTTTTTTTTTTTTTGGACTGGACTACATTCTGGACTTCCATTGGGTTGCTCTGTTGAAGAAAAGACCAGAACCATAGAATATGCTGGTTGTTCCTTAATGCAGCTTGTTGGCAGACGCCTCCACAAATGAAAATAAAAGAAATGTTCAGTAGCAGTTCTTTCATTCATGCAAGGCTTTTTGTCTCCATTCGCCCAAATTGTTGCACTACTGACTGCAGCGCTGCAATAACAGCGCCATTCAGCTATCACCCTTCCAGCTGCTGCTTATCTCAACACTAATCTGCTGCTGGAAAATTAAACGTTACTGATCCAATCTGTTGTCCAGGTGAACGGTGAATTCATACTCCTCCACACCTCTGCTTCTCCTGTCTTGATGTAAACGGCGTTTGACGCATTCCTGCGTCTCCTGAAATCCACAATCGTCTCCTTTTGCTGTGTTCAGAAAAGGAGACGATTGTTGTGACCTGTAGATTCTGGAGCGGGAAGGTTTTAAAAGTGTTCAAATCCAATGTGCATCTGCATTTTTCCTCGTTTTATAAATGATAAAAATCATAAAAGTAAGAATTAAAACTGAAAGTATTTTGGTTTAAAAAGCATGCTATTTCTGCACATAATTGTTTGCAATTGGATTTGCAGGATCAGAGTGTTCCTGAATACAGAACATTTTTATAAAAATAAAACATTGGAACTAAAATTTGAATGCAGTCAAAGATGTATTTTTTAAAGAGCGATAAGCGAAATATTCCCACAGGGGGAATTTGTGAACAAAAGACTGGAGAACGACACAGAGAGATGGTGTGTGACTTTATATCATATTCCAACTAAAAACATACCTTTAGTTCTTCACATCACTATTTTCTTATTATTTCTATCTAAACAATAAAATTTATCTCATTGCTCCTTCAAATTTTTGTTATTTAGCAGGAGAATATGCTAGTGACAACAGAAATCAGTTTAGTTATGATGAATATACCGAGGCACTCTGCATAGTCATCATAACCCAGAAATAAATCTAATTTTAGCTCTGGGAGAGGTCAGATGTTGTAAACCAGTACTTTACTCCCAAAGCAGCTGACTTTTGTGTCACAGGTCTTGCGTAAGACACACTTGCTGTACAGTTTTTTTCTTTCTGTAACTCTACGACCAAACCGCAAGCGTCTTTACGCAGAACCAGGCGGGCTGATCTTGCATAATACTTTTCCTCACATGAGTGAAATCTCAGACACTGATGTTCTAATTTAGTTTGGAAAAAAACATATTTATTCTCTTTATACTGCATGCTAATGTCATTGTTTGTAGTTTTAAGTGGAGTTCGGTGGTGGTTTTAACAGGAGTCACCTGCAAAAAAAAAAACGTGATCTGAAGTTTAAACCAGATAGTTCAGCACCTGAAAAACATCACTGCAGTGTAGTTGTGCACTTTTCCATAAGCCTGTAGCCTCCAGTCATGGTTTCATGGTTGGTTGCTTACATTGGGCATGTTGGAAATCCAAACATCTGCTGGAGGTAAGGCATTGCCTGCTAATTGGACCTTCTCATTGGGTGCAGTGCATGGTGGTTCATCCTTTAACCGGTGGGTTGCCGGTTTGTTCCTACCCTCTCCGTCATTGTGTCCATGGGAAAGACGCTTCACCTGCTTTGCCTGCTGTCAGTCATCAGAGTGGCATCATCTATATGGCAGCGTGTGAATGTGTGGTGTCCTCAGGACTTGATAAAGCGCTAGGCCGTTCACAAACAGGATGTGAAAGTATGTCATTCACCTTTCATTAAGCGAAACGAGTCAACAACTGTTCAGCTGCCGAGCCTTCACTTTCATGCCAAGCATGTGACCTGGCACAAAGTCAGGAACAGGTCAGATCCAATAAAACTTTATTTTACCGTATTGGCAATGAAGTGGATCTTTGTTTTCTCATTAATATTGTTTTCACAGATTATTTGAGACTTAATAAATGATGGAGGAGACGGCGGTATGAAAAGATGAGTCATTTACTCATGCAGGCTAACTTGTTTGACAAAGACATAATTCAGCACAAACCGAAAGTGTTTATTACAAACTCTCAGACGAGTGGCAGCAGCACGTCTGACGTTTGACTTCATCTGTAGGTAAGAAGCTGTTATTTTTTTTTCACATTTTGATTTGTGTCAGTTAACATTTTCTTTTTTTTCTCAGTCTGTGTTTTATAGATTTTCCATTTTAAAGTAATTTTTTCTTAGAAAAGCCAGAACAGAGAGAGTTTACATCAGTTACAATGTACATAAATGAAGCCAAGAGCTATTTAGATTTTAGATGTGGTCTTTTTAACTTGTGTTGGAGGAAAAAAAACATTTAAATGATAATAATTTTCATTGTAATTCTTGCCATTTAAATGTAGTATATATACACACACATCTGTATAGATTCAGAGATAAAAATGTAAGATATTATTGAGATTATATTCCTCAATTCATTCTTTTCATTCATTTTATGAAATCCATGGACATTCATGTGAAATTATTTAGTAAGATCTAGCAAAATATATTTAAATATGTGTTTAATCTTAAAAAAATGCACTGCTTTGAAGTATTATCACATTAAAAAGTGAGACTGAAACATAATTTCTGACCTTTGTTACGTTTCATTTTCTTCACCAAACAGAGCGGAGATAAGAAAACTAAACCCGAGATGGGACCGCAGGAGAGGAAATCCAAATCATGTAAATATTTACACTTGAAATCGCTTGATAGGTGCTTGAGCTGAATATCACATTTAGGGTGTATTTATGAATGAAGCAAAATACTTGATTTGCTGGGATCGTACATCAGCAATCTCTCTTTAGTTGTTTCATTTCCTGTCTGTGGGTAAAAGAAATTACAGAAAAAGGTTCAGTTCTGCTTTGGGGTTAAAATGATCAAAGCTTGGATTTTCGATTGTTGCTGAACATCCACTAAAAAAACGTGATCCAGTGTAGAGGAGTCAGGCTCTTCTTCTCCTTTTATTCTTAGACAGGAAATTCAGTTTTGAATTTCTAGCATAATTTAATTGTGAAGTTTAAAAGAAGGCCCACATATTTCTGAAATTTTATAGCTTCTGTTTAGATCCCAATCTGCTGTGTCAGTTTGACTAATTGGTGTTTTGTTTTATTTCTATTCCTGCATCCAGTCGCCATCGGTTTGCTGTGGCTGATGTGCTGCAGCTCCATCGCTGCCGTCCGGCTCAAGGAACATCTCGCCGAATGCTTGGAGGACAAAGACTACGACGATCTGCTGAGGACGATGAAAAACGGCCTTCCGCGTCTCAACGGCTCTAATCACGTAGTTATTGTTGGCGCTGGCATGGCCGGACTGACGGCAGCTAAACTGCTTCAAGATGCTGGGCACCAGGTACACGTAACGCACATATAAATTCATCTGCTTCCAACAACTTCACCTACATGAGAAACTGTAGTTTCAATCAAGCTTTTTAACCTGGAAGCTAATTTACCTAATAACAGATCAATTACTAATTATTATGTGTTCGAATGGGATTAGCGTTAAGCCACAAATAATTTTCAACAGACCAGGAGTTCATCCCAAAATTGACTAAGCTCCTATTTCAAATATTATTCTAACTTTTATACTTAAAGTTGTCATTCAAAAACTATTTTTGCAAGGCACTAAGGTCTGACATTGATAAACGGACTCCGTAGCTCTCACAAAGCTCATGTTTCTTTATCTGAACAAGGTGACCATACTAGAGGCCAGCGGTCGTGTTGGTGGACGAGTGGAAACCTACAGGAATAAAGAGGAGGGCTGGTACGCTGAGCTGGGCGCAATGAGAATCCCAAGTTTTCACCAGTGAGTTTTACACACAAAGGCTAGTTCTCTGCATCATCAAACCTACTATAGGCGCAGGTAGAGAAGGCTTATAGAAATTTAGTTTAAAGAGTGCAAGACCTCCTCTGGACCTTCCTAATTATTCAAGTTGTGTTATGATCAATAAATTATACGCCATATAGTTCTGCATCTTGTGCTCTTCAGCATTATACATACTTGGGAAGAAGTACATGGCTCTTAGTATAACTATATCTGGATTGATTGCACACTTTCGTTTTCAAACCATATTAAACTGCTGGTAAATCGACTTAGAATCAGGCTGGGTTTCTTTTTTCCAATTTGGGAATGTATCCATATCTGGATTGATTGCACTCTCTCCTTTGAGGCCCAGAGGAGGCTTGTTGCTGCCACAATCATGCCAACATTGGACGATGACGACGTTTTGTACCTGCACTCATCCGCTCAGAGCGATCGTCTTTGTTCAGCCGTCCAATTTTTTTATTGTCAGCTCCAAAGGTCCGGTCTGAGCTGGGAAAGAAGGGTTTTCAGTTTGCTGCTCCTTCTGCATGGAAACTTCTACAAAATGACTTTAAACTGAGGGAGCTGGTCTCCTTTGAAGCTTTTAATTGCCTTTAATGACAGAGATGCTGTCACTTTAACATGCAGTTGTTATAACTGATTATTTTATCAGTCTATCCATAAACACTGAATAGTAATCTAGATAGAAATTTGCCAGTTTTCAATCAATAAGATAAATAATATTAAACATCCCAGAAACTAAGGATAAAAATAAGCGGCAAAGCTACATGTCTATGTCCATTTGGATCAGATCAGTTTCCAAGGGGGAGGAAAAAATGGCTAAACAAGTAACATGAGAATAAAAAAATTTTATTTTTCAGAAAATCAGCACTAAAACAGGATTTATTTGACTGAAAGTTTCAGCCCAGCTTGGAGTAACAGGCTGACTCACTATCAGCTGTTTCTACCAACAGGATCGCCCTCTGGTTTGCAGAACAGCGGGGGCTAAAGTTGAAAAAGTTTAGAATGGAAGACGGTAACACCTTTTACTTGGTCAACGGGGTAAAGAAAAGAACGTATGCAGTCAAAGAAGACCCTGATATCCTCAACTACAAAGTCAGGGACAATGAGAAGGGGCTGTCGGCTGATGACCTGCTGCAAAGAGCTTTGCAAAAGGTATGTGGAAAAGAGTGAATATCCAAATAATCTCAGCTTCATGCTTAGGAAAATTAGATTGCTCAAGTCTTTTTGATAAAACTAATGACAAAGTGACAGAAAAATAGGTGTTCATCATCAGCATAAAGGAGTAGTGAAACTTAAATTTCATCTATTGGACTACTTGGTCTGTCTACGTCACCGACTTTAAATCCTCACAGTTCGTAGTTTTCAGTTGTAGCTATGCAATGATGTTGGGAGCTTGTTTTATTTTTGTATTTCTCATTCTCACACAAGCGATGCGATTTGATGCGTGCATGTGAATCCTAACCTATATATGTTGGTATCAGATAGAGATCCAAGGATTGGGTTGGATATGCATTCCTGAAAAAGATGGGGTGTACCACTGCCATCATGTTATGATATGTGATACAAATAATGCCTTGGAGTCACGCGATAAGTACATGTTTATTTTACAAGAACCACGTCCCTTGCTTTGCAAAGACCCGTCTTGTTTTCTGCCCAGAGGGTTTGTTGATTCTGCTTTGAAAACGTGTTCCTGACATATTCATTCGATAGAAACTGAACAACTGCATCAAGTAAAACCTCCGCAAATGGATCTGTTACAATGTGATAACAATATAGTTTTACGTACATTAAGCTTAGATGGTTTTGAACTGAATCTAATAGAAACCGATTCAGTTTAAACAGACTTTAAACTTCCTGTAATTTGCATTCCCTTGAAAAGCCCAGAGGGAACTCTCCTATTACTGGATAACTGCAGCGACAGCAACCACGAAGCCACAGGCTATTGCTGCTTCCACAATCTCGCTTAAGTTTTCCTTTCTTTTTTGCAGGTCAGAGACGAAGTGGAAGCTCACGGCTGCAGGGCTGCCTTTAGAAAGTACGATCATTACTCTGTGAAGGTAAAGCATCACCTGAACACATCTTGTGGATTTTTACTGGGAACAGGATGAATGGAGGACAGGAAGTGCAACAAATACAGCTTAAAATTAATGCTTATGACAATCAAAACCAACTTCAACTTTATTTATTTGGCTGATTTAACACGACTAGGGTGCTGAAAATGTGCTGAGACAGCAAAGTCCAGGAGCCAGAAAAGTAAAGCAAGTAGTTTGGGTTGGGAGACCAGCTGCAGCATTCTGGACTAACTGAGTCTCGCAAAGCAAACCTGACTAAAACCAGCTCAAACAACAACAATTATCCAGTTAGGATGGAATAAAAATGGAATAATCAATCAAAGTTTTCAAATGATAAAAATTATTTGACTCTTGATAAAAAGAAAATGTTTAAGAAAAGGATCACGGTCCAAGTGAAAGAAGAAGGTTTTAAAGTGTAATTAGAGTTAAATCTATTTCTATGGTGCATGTTAACAAAAGGCTCCATCTTATCTTGATTTGAATGAGAAGCAATTATTTGGTCACCACATAATTGCTTCAGTTTCATTCTCAATGAAAAATGAGGAAACTCGAGGCTAGACCAAAACCCACTTGAGGTGACAACTAAAAGTTGCACTTACTGAGAAGTTATAACTTCAACAAACCTCCCAAACATCCATTTCTCATTATGCCTCTTTATGTTTGGAACTAAAGAAAATGGCACCATGCAAATATTTCCTTCTTTCTATTTCTAACAGGAATATTTGAAAGAAGAAGGAAATCTGAGCCTTGAGGCCATCAGGATGATTGGAGAACTTCTCAACGAAGAGAGCCTCATGTACACGGCGCTGACTGAGATGATCTATGACCAAACAGACATCAGTGACAACGTCGCGTAAGGCCTGGCAGCTGAATGATATTGTGACACTGAGGGCGGAATATATGAATTACAGCTGACCGGAGTTGGAAATCAAACCTGATAAGTAAAAACAGAAATTTAGAAGAGCAAAAATAGATCATTGCAGCTGAACAATTTCTTAGCTTCCCATGCAAGTTTTCTATAGTACAGGTAAAATGTGCGGCTTAGTTACAGTAGAGATGAATAATGCACTCCATCAAGCCCGCACACGTTCTCTTTGCTGGGCAGGTTTCCAGAACGGAGGCCAGCATAGCAACACATACATGACTGACTGGCCTGAACTTGTTTGTTGGGTACGATGTATAGCCTGGAGTTTTTTCACTGCATCGTGAAACAGGAAATACAAAATAAAATGTATATTTCTAACCTCATCATGTAGTAGGGTCAATGCAATTTTATAAAAACATCAAAACTATTTATCATAATACTTTATAATACTACAATACTTGCATCAGTTAGTCTCAGACTCCAGGAACTTTCAGTATATACTGTATTTTTTGGACCATAAGGCGCACCTTATGAGGCACAGTGTGAATTAATGTGTCTTTGTGCACACATAAGCCACACCAGAGTATAAGGTGCATTAAATATTCTTCCCAAGTGTGTAATATCATATTGAATTAACTTACTAGGCTTATTGCTGCTAGCGCGTACTCCATGCTGCCTTACATGAATGAACTTCTAGTTTAGACATTACAGTCAGGCAGTCTGGTAGACAGCTCAGGGGTCCTATCAGGTAGTGACACAGTGTACCGTAATGCTCCAAATATCCATTGAGTGGAGCGGCTTCATCGCTTACCAAAGTCGTACTTACACATTTTAACAGATTTTAGAGCATATTGTACCACATAAAATCAGTCAGTAAGCACAACGATGATCAGTGGGACATTTTTTTATTTTTATTGCAGGGACATTCTCTTTTTAGACAATTCCCAAACTGATGCTTCTCTGAGATCATTGCTGAACTACTTCCGTCTGTGCATTACAAATTTTGTGCATCCTAAAGAGTGAAAGTATGCCTAGATACTTATTGGTTTAAAGTTCATGGATGATTCCCTCTCTTATTAAACCCTGTCTGTACTTATCATTACCAAAACATCCACAGTAACTGGAGTAATCCAAGTGATGACACCACTTTTTCTTTCTTTGTTTTTAAGGTACTATGAGGTAGTTGGTGGGTCGGACCTCCTCCCCAAAAGTTTTCTCTCCGTGCTTCATGTTCCTATTCTCCTGAACTCCAAGGTCCAGCGTATCAGCCGGTCCCACAAGGGCGTCACCGTCTTCTACCAGACGGATCAAGAGTCCTCGTTGAGCCACGTCAATGCCGACATCGTCCTGGTGACCACCACGGCGAAAGCAGCTCTTTACATGGACTTCGACCCACCGCTCTCCGCCCAAAAGATGGAAGCGCTGAGGTCTGTCCACTACGACAGCTCCACCAAAATCCTCCTGACCTTCAGTGAAAGGTTCTGGGAGAGAGATGGGATCAGAGGGGGGAAGAGCGTCACAGATGGACCGTCACGTTTCATCTACTACCCAAGCCATGGCTTCCCAGGAAACGACTCCATAGGCGTCCTCCTGGCTTCCTACACCTGGTCTGATGACTCCCTCCTCCTTCTCGGTGCTAGCGATGAAGAGCTGAAAGAGCTGGCTCTCAGAGATTTAGCAGCGTTGCATGGGGAAGGAGTAAGGTCTCTCTGCACCGGCGTTTTGGTGAAGAAGTGGAGTCAGGATCCATACAGCCACGGGGCCTTTGCTCTGTTCACCCCTTATCAACACCTGGAGTATGCCGCTGAGCTCTTTAGGAGGGAAGGAAGGGTTCATTTTGCTGGAGAACACACAGCCTTCTCTCACGCCTGGATCGAGACTGCCATGAAGTCTGCAATCAGGGCAGCTGCCAATATCAACAAGGAGGCAATAATGTTTTCAGATAGATGCAGAGGGCGAGATGAGCTCTGAAATGTGTTGGATTAGATGGATTTATTACAAAATTTTAATATATTGTTACTTTCTAATTGCTTTAAGTGAAAAATATTGTAATGCTACTTGTTTTTCAATCTATGGTGTGTTCATTTACCATTAAAGTGGGTGACTTTTTCAAGAGTTTACAACAATAAACGTCTCTATTACATTTCAAATAAGGTTTTCTAAACGGATAAACATCAAGCTACAAAAATAAAATTTGTTTCTATATTGTCCGTTTGATTAAATCGATCTGTTCTGCATATTTCTTTGTATTAAAGTATTAAGATTTTCACAACTGTAAATAAAGCTTGTTTGGCAGATTAACTGTTTACTATTTAACCGGAGTGTATTCATTATTCCACCTGTTCATTTTTATCACCTAATTAATTCATGTTCTGATTATTTATACATAGTCTATACCCGCTTCACCTTGCAGGGTCATGGGGGGGACAGGTGTCTATCTCCCGCTGATATTGGGCAAGGGGCAGGGTACACTCTGCACAAGTTGCCAGTCCATCAGAAGACATACAACCATTTGCATTCACTCATACCTTATGGCAATGTAGAGGGACCGACTAATCAAACAGGCATGGTTTTGGACTGTGGGAGGAAGCTGGAGCACCCAGAGAGAGCTCACTCCTGGATGGTGATGTCATGCAAACTACACGTATTGCTTCTGTGTATATATCCTTTTTGCTTTTTATTTTACTGTATTCTTATTTTTTGTCTGCACCATCAACACCAAGTCAAATTCCTTGTAAGTGCAAACCTACTTGGCGATTAAACTTGATTCTGATTCTGATTAGAAGAACTCCAGGCCAGTTTCATACCAGAGACCTTCTAGCGACAGTGTAACTGTGCCACCATGTCTTTATTCCACTTTGCCATATCAACGTAACAAAATGCTAAAAACCATAACAACATGTGTCCTTGCATGGGTGTTCCTGTTTGGTGTCTAGAATTAAATTAGTAAGACTTTGGAATAAGACAAGTTTCTTTTCAGTCCCAGTATTCCTGCTTTATTCATAAACTGTTCTGGTCTGATCCAGCAACACTTTAAAACTGTGAGACACTAAACAACAACGTTAGACCAGAGGGATGTCCAGGGGAACAACTCAAACAATACTGGTGAAGAGGCAAAACCTAAATAAAAAGTAGCTGCAAAATGCAGTTTTACAACTGATAAATAAGATAAGACCTCTGAAGCCAGAGGTCAACCATTGAAACCTGGTCTGACAAGTTCAAACAGGTCAGGCCCGCTTTTGAAAAAACGGGTGTCTGATAACCGAAGAACTATTCCTAAACATAGAGTCCACACGTAGCCGAATATCTGGGAGCCAAGAAATCTCCACTTTGGCCTTCCATCCAAACGAAAACTCAATTCTACATCACTAAAAACGATAATTTCTGGAAATTCCCACAAAAATGGAGATTTGAGAAAATGCCATGTTTGAGCCAATGTTTGTACAAGGCAAGATGGAGTTTTAGGTACCGGCACGTCACAGTCTGCGACAAATACTGCAAGGCTGACATCACATGTGGGATAATTTTTATAGAATTGGCACTGCAGTGGAGGAAACTGGTGTCAGAGAGGTGCTGACTTTTATAATTTACGATATGTATCCAATCAGTGTTAAACTGGACAAACTCACTGCTATGAAATCAACTGCTCCTATATGTTCAGGTTCAAAGGAGAAAGAGAGCTTGGAGGTCAAATCTTTTACACCAGCTCTCCCTTCTGATACGGAGGCACAATGCCATACAACGTCGCTGTTGTTTGGAAGGATTCTGATTGGCTAACGTAGGTTTTAGCTTATTGGTACACCGCCCCCTAGGTTTTTGGCATGTTTAAAACAAAGCTCAGAGGAATATCTGTGCGAGTTAGTGTGGGTGACAACTTTTCTGACAACCATCCCATGTGTACAATATTATTTTTAATAATGATGTGGCAGAGATATTTGATTTATGAAGACCCCGCTACATGTGAACAAGGCCATAGACACTATGAATTTTGATGATCTTACACGGTGAAGCCCTGTGAAGGGCAAACTTTAAACAAGAGATGTAAACAGACGTAGCAGAGGCCTGTCAGCCCATCCCTTGTGATGGAACTGCAACAATTATAGGACACACCCTCCAAGTTCATTTCATTAATGCTACTCAGAAAACAGGTTGGTCTACATGGGTTTAACGGCATAGAATAAAAGGCTTCAAACGCAAAGACATTTTTGTTATCAAAGGTTTTTGCAAATTTTTAATCATCCGGGCAATTACTCTGTCAAAACAATTGAGTAATGGCAAAACAGGGTTGCTGCCATTTTAAAAATAACAAAAATGTTACAGTGGTTGGGAAACCAGCAGCATGAAATGCCAGATTTCCAGAGTATTACAAAAGCATAGCGCAAGTTTCAAGATTTGTGCAGATGTCTGCCCCCTCTGGCGACAAGCTGAAATGACACCAGTGTTGTACACGCGCATGGGAGAAGAGGAAAGCATCTGCTGCTGCGACTGCAAAGGTCTTTTGTTTAAAGGTGTCTTCTGTGGTAAGAAAGCTCAACATATAAAAGTTGGCCCATGTTCTCTCGCCAATGCACCAATTAAGGCGGAGACTCAGCAGAGAATCAGAGAGCATCACACTTACGCCCAGAGTGTTAGGCCTTGAATCACTCTCTCATGAACTGACCAATCTAGCCTAAAGGCAACTAAAAAGGATAAAAGATAACCAATTTTACACGTCAGGTGATTGAAAGGGCATGTATGGGAATAAAAATAAATAACTGAACTGACAAAGACTCCTACTAGGTGGTGAAACATTTTCAGAAAAACCGAGTGAAAGCCCAGTTGCCTCCGATTTAAGCCTGTTTGCTGTTGCATTAAACCGGATAGCTGAGAATTTGCACAGCAAAATAAATAATATTTACCTTCAAAACTTGTGCTTTGTACCTTTAAGATAAGAAGATTAAAAATTCCTTCATCGTCCCACAATAGGGAAATAGGCAAAGACACAGAGTTACAAAATTTTTAATAATGTGTAGAGTTAGTTATAAAGCAATAGGGGATGAGCTTTATTAGAACAACCGATATTAAAAAGTAAGAATAAATACCAGAATTTTGCAGTAAAACATAAATACCAGCTTAAGTATTGCACAATTATTAATAATCTGACACACTCAGGTAAAAAAGATGAAATATTCTAGTTAAGCAGTAGAAACACTCTGCATTTACTTGAGCAATATGAAATAATATTCAATATGCATAATAGTACAGCAGCATCTATTGAACTAATAAGGAAGAAATAGGATAAGAGGATAAAGGGCCCTAAAACTAAGTATGAAGTGGAAGATCATATAAGGTCAATAAGCCTGGCAGAAAAAGCTTGCCTTTGGAAGTAGGAATTGAACCATTGTAGCGTCCCTGATCCCAGTTCACTGCTCCTTCCAAAAAGCAAAACTTTACGAAGTAGGCTGAATGCCGTTAGTATCTAAAGAACAGTGGTTAAAAAGAATATATGAAGAAATGGTAGCGCTTTTTACTGTGAGGATTTTCATTGTCAGATTTTTGATGTGAACATCTGATATAAAGCTGGGCAGAGCTGCATTTTAAAAAAGAGCTTTGGGAATAAATAAAGATCCATTACTCTGTTATAACATACTGTTGTACTCTTTAACGTGTCATTTTGATTGTGGAAAAAATGGTAATTCTGATGTAGAAACTGAGAAAAGCTTTGAACTTTACCAAAGAGCTGAGTCAACCAGCCTCAGTGGTTTGGCTGAAACTAAATGTGGTTTTCTCACTTCGCTTTTTCTTTCCAATCCCGACAGACATCCTCCTAACAGAGGTCAATGCAGACGTGTGCCTGGGAGAGACAAATGTTTGGTTACCACATTAAAGAATAAAGATCAATCTCTGGTATCGCTTCCCTGTTTGTGTCTAACTGATCATGAGGCTGGGATTTATGGCGCTGGTCAGCTGACTGAACAAGTCTTTCAGGCGATTTACCAAACCGTCTTCTGAAAATTCCTGGAAAGTTTCATTTTTACCCAAAGAACTGTGGCAGCAAATCAAAGCTGAACTGAAACCAGAAAGTATTTTTTTCCCCTCAATATTATTGATTTTGTTAAAGCAATCAAACATTCCTCCTTTTGGTTCAAAGTAAAAAAGAAAAAGGTTTGGGAGATTTAAGTAAGGTTGGCATGTTTAAAAAAAACTGATCTATGAATAAGAGTCACAGTTTTAGTAGCAGGTTATGCAGGTTCTTGCCTGATCATGAGATTTGATCAGCAGATTGCATGACTTGATTAAAAGTGAAACAAAGATAATAAAAAAACAGCATTTCCTTGTGTCGTTTCGATTTTAAAGGATAACACACCCCTTATGGCAAGGCCTGTGTGGTGAGGGAGGAAAGCAGGGTACAAAAGAAGCTCTGAATCCAACATCTGGGCAGAGTGGCTGCACCACCTGCTATTAAATCACCTTTTCAGGTAAGATTCTTTGATTTATCCTCCTACAGACGTAAACGCGGTAAAATCAGACGAGGGTTAGGATTTTGAGGTAGTTACAAATCATAGATAACAGATTTTCTTAAATTGAGCAGATAAAGAAAATAATATGAGACGTTGATGAAAAAGATGGAGCTCTTAAAATGTAACTATTTATGACAGGAGCATATGAAGCATTTTAGGTTGTATATTTTTAATGTGTTATGCTTTTGAGTTCATATGGTTTTAACGTTGAAGGGTCTTTTATGCTTCACTTAATATCTTCTGTTTATTTTTCCCAATCTTTTAACAGAATTAAGATGGGCGTGCATGTCCTGACATGGAGCTCATGTAAGTATTTTACAGCTGTCAATGAAAACTGGTTGATTGTCTTTCTTAAATTGGGTGTTTGATTGCTCTGCCTGTGCAGATATACCTCGACTAAACTTACTGCTGAAAATCCACAACCTATTTATTGAGCTTTCAGGAGAATTTGTTACTTTGGTGTTATGACAGAGTAGTTCTAAAGCTACAGATTAATTCTGCAAGTTCATTATTAAGTCCATTCCACCCTTAATGAAAGTAGCTGAAGGTTTTTTATTTTTCACAAGCTCGTCAGCCTCCCATCATTGAAAATGTCTTGAGTTGAGAAACTTTGTTTTTTAAGCAATTTCGTTGTAAAAATACAACAACAGGCAAAACCCACGCTGCTCAGAAATTAATTTTGGTTTCAGCCTGGACTTTAGACTTGACTTACATATGTGCTGTCAGGAGTCAAGACTTGACTCAGATTAATAATCTGAGGCTCATATTTTTATTATCATCTATTCCTTTCAGGTAATAAGTAGTAAAAGCAGGTTTTTGTGTAAACTGCAGACTCTGATGGGTGGTTCACCTTGTTCTCCTAATATCCTGTGAAAGTGAAAGAATTATGGGGGATTAAAGGATTTCAATCAGTCTCTTCATGTTTACTGTAGCTATATGATAATCACCACACGGATGTCTCTACAAATGAACGTACAACTGAAAGTGAAACTTAATTCAGAGTCAGATTCACATTTCTAAAGGGTGTAAATATGACCACATTTCAAAGTAATACAAAGCAGCTAACAACACTTTTGCACATTAAAACAAATGGGAACAATAAAGCTACTTGTTGATAAATGTGTTAAATTAAGCTAAAGTACAAACATGTAAGGTTTGAATATGGAAATGCAGCGTTATAGTCAGGCTATTCTATGGCATGCATTTGATGATAAAATGTTTGTTCCAGCGATTAGAGACGTCATACTTGATTTAGACTTTGGGCAAAATGCTTGAAACCTGACTTGGGCTTATGGGAATGTGACTTGTGAACAATCTGGTTGTCTGTTTCTATATGAATATGCTAAGGTAAAGAAAGCTTTTGCTTAAAACTTGAAATAAACATGTGGTTGCATCAAAATGCATGGATAACCATATGTTTTCCACGTGTAATCTTCTAGAATAAAGCTTAAATAGATTCTTTCTGTGCATCCCCAGTTTCTGTCATTCTGCTGCTGCTCACTCTGTGCCAACTCAGCGCTGCAGTCAGTGTGAAGGAACACCTGGCTGACTGCCTGAACGACACCGACTACGCTGAACTGCTGGACACACTGAACACGGGTCTCCCCAAGATCAACAAGTCCCATCATGTTGCTATAGTCGGCGCAGGCATGGCCGGGCTGACGGCTGCCAAGTTACTGCAAGACGCCGGGCACAAGGTTAGCAGAGGAGACAATGCTCACTCTATAATTCTGATTTCAGCTCTTCTGCAGAATGGCAGCTGCAGGTCAGCCGAGCTTAAAATGTTACATATATATGCTAAGTGCTTGAGTAGAAGGCAGCTGGACTTCAATGATCTTGAAGTTGCTCCTTCAGCTCTGAACTTCTAAGTTGTAGTCAGAGCTATAGAGCCAGTAAGTCACGCGTCTTTATTGGCCAATTCATGACATTAATGGTCCTGTTAGGGTGATCGCACTGACAAGAATTTTTGAGCCTGAAACAAGACGCCTGGATGCGTTCTGCTTCCTCACCGGGGGTTGTCGTGTCCTGGAAGACTGAGAACCAGCGTTTTAGTGATATGCTGCCCAGTGTCAGCAAAGAATGCTGCGAGAAATTCACATTTCTAAAGGAAGCTGGAAGAATGCACCCTAAAACCCAGACAAGAAATATTTACTTCTTAGCAGGTACTAGAATTAGAGATCATTGGAATAGAAAACACACCAAACATCCGTCGCCTCTTCCCTCTTATCCTCTTAGGTTCATGAGAATTTCTTTTTCAAAGTTTTGTTCTTTTTTTGGGAAGTTAGTGTTATATAAATAAACTCCATCAAACAGAATTAGTTTCCATCCCTTTCTGGGTAGGACCCATATGAGTCCTAGATTTCTTTCCCATTTTGAACATATTTATGCAGCTCTCAGAAATACATGAGTTAATTATTATGGGATCCTTTTGGGAAGCCTGTATTGACTCAAAATACTAACAAAATGCAAAGTGAGCTAAAAGAGTGGTTCCCCGATCTTGGCCTTCAAGTACCCCTGGTGCATCTTTTAGGTGGCTTTTTGCTGCCACACCACTGAATTAAATAAATTGGATGATTAAGAGGCGTCTGCAGAAACTTGATGGCAGCAGAGGAGGCCATGAAGTCATTTGATTCAGGAGAATCTGGAGCAGAGACACATCTAAAGCATGCAGGGCAGGGAAACCACTGGCCTAGAGGTCAAAACAGAGTTTAGGGCATTCTACAGCCAGTACAAAACCCTTATATATTGTTATATTGAATAGAAATTGTATCCAGAGTCCCAAAGCTGACAGAGCACAGGCTCCACCTAGGGGACAGAGGCAGAATTACAATGGGACAAACAAAACCTGGAACACCATGTCTTTTCAGTCATGTTTATTAAATTTAAATATTATTGAAACATTTTAGTTACTCAATTTACTAAGAATAACATCATGTAGATTAATTACATTTAACAGGATTCAAGCACTGACCTCCATGACCACAGCAATTTCCCCTTTTAAAAAATATAGATTTTTTTTTACATGCATCAAACCTTAATAACATTAAAACCAAGTATGTTTTCCTAAAGTTCCAATTAAATACCCAAAAAGAGTAACAAGTAACAAGTATTTCCCAAGTGAAAGCAGGGACGGGCTTAAGTAAAAAAAAACTGGATTACAAATTGTACTCATAACAAAAGCCACTATACTGCATGACAAAGACAAAAAGTTCTGAGATCTATCTATCTATCTATCTATCTATCTATCTATCTATCTATCTATATAACTATATATATATTTAACCACATGTTATCTAGTTAAACATAAATAATACAATACCTCTGGCAGTATGGTGGGCCCTAACCCTGTAACCGTTTTATTCCTGTGTGTGGGAAAGGTTACTATCCTGGAGGCCAGTGGTCGGCCAGGAGGCCGTGTGCAGACCTACAGGAATGAAAAAGAAGGCTGGTACGCCGACCTGGGAGCCATGCGGATCCCAAACTATCACTAGTAAGTCATTCTTTCACATTAATGCATATTTGTTTCGCCTACGGAGTCAGAAATCATCTTTCAAGTTCTTCATTCCAGAAGAAGAAGCTTCTTGACTAAAATGCTTGATAACGTTGAAATGGCACGTGCAACTTTAACAGCTGTTTTCTGGTCATCGATGCAGGGCAGGAAAAATAAAGTAGCCCCTTGGCCAAAGTCTCATAATCACTTCTTTTAACAGCATCGTCCGTTGGTTCATCAACACATTTGGCATAAAGCTGAATCCATTTCGCATGGTCGACAAAAACACATACTACCACGTTAATGGGCTGCAGAAGAAAACGTACGCGGTGATGGCGAACCCTGACATCCTGCAGTACAAGCTGCCAGAGAGGGAGCGCCACATGTCACCGATGGCCCTGCTGGAGAGGGCTCTGAATAAGGTATGTGAGGATGAAACGAGAATATTTGTGTTTCCAACATCGCTTCTACAATAATTCCCTACACAGAATCCTGTTTTTTCATCATCTATGTTCCTATAGGTGAAAGAAGAAGTCGAGGCTCACGGCTGCAAAGCTATGCTCAAGAAATATGACCATTTTTCTGTGAAGGTAAATTACTGAGGGAGTTTCTGGGACCCAACGTTGTTCAGAAACTCACAAAAGCTCAGCAATCGACTCGTTTATTTAGTTTAGGCTGAGCTGATTTCAGAGAAAGTTGTTAACAAGTACAGAAAACAGATCCAGTCAGGAAGTTATGAAGGGAATTTTGTTCCATTATTGTTGCAATCAAAGAACATGTTATGGAAATGGGGTGGGGGGAAATGCACTTCAGAAATTAAACTATGAAAAGCTTCTTTTCATAGTTTTGAAAGTAATGTTACTGTTTTCTAAACAAATTATTATTATTATTATTATTATATTATTATTATTATTATTATTATTATTATTATTAATTATAAGAAATTAATATTGAAAAAAATATTTTTTTAGAAAAATCTGTCAACCACTATTTCAAAAGACTGCAATTACCAAAACTCAATCTGAATAAAAGATTACTTTATAAAAGATTACTTGTTATAAAAGCAAAAAAACAACACCCATGTTATCAAACTGTTGTATTATTATAAAAGGCTACTGTTTACATAGTTGAAATTATGGTTAGGATTTACAGTAGAAATTTTACTCAATGTACTGTCTCTGTTTGATCAAACCCAGACAGCAAATCTAGTGCAGACGCCATGATTGGGAGAGTAGTCCTTTAGTATGTGGTGAACGGGCCATATTTCTAAATACTTAAGCCTTTATTTCTACATTAATTTAACTATTTGGAAAAGCTCAGCCTTTGGGGAACCTATTTTAAGCACCAATTCAACCACATGAACAACTGATACTGACTTCTCATTCTATAATGCAATACTTGGGTCGTGTGTGAAGGTCTTCAACCTGGCAAAATGCAGGAAGGGATGCAAAATCAAGTAAGCTGTCCTTAATTTACCTCCTGCAACCAGACAGGAACATTTTACACTTGTTTTATTTTCCCCACATTGTTCGTTTCAGGTCAGATTTTAAACTTGTATCAGTTAAATATTCAAATATTTGGGGAATAGCGGTTCTCATTGTGTTGTAAGGCTAGATCTGGCCCTACATGTAAATATTTCCACTTACATTAAATTACTTGTCAACTTAAGCTTCGATAACAACTCATTGAATTGTTAATAACTACTTTAAGTTGGTCTTTCAAGGGGAAAAAATGTAGCTGATATAAAGAGGACAACAACCATAAAACAAAACAAAGATTGGAGAAAGTAGATAAAGGAAAAGAGGGGAAAATGAAATTATTATTAACATGTACTGAGAGGATCCGTAACTTGGTGATGGAAAAAGGCAGAAAGCAAAACTATCTAAGGCAGACAGTTTGTGTTTGTGTTTTCAGGACTATCTGAGAACGGTAGGCGGTCTGAGTGCAGAGGCCTTGAGGATGATCGGGGATTTGCTGAATGAGCAGAGCCTCATGCATCTGGCTCTGACTGAGATGCTCTACATCGAGAATGACGTCAGTGACAGCACAAGGTAGGATCAGCCAACGTTTTTCATGTCAGTTCTGAATGACATTAAATTTCTTCCTAAAACTGGACAGCCAGCTGAGAGTGGCTCCGTCTCCTCAGCCTCCATGATCCTGGTTTTAGAGCGGGGATAAGTGTACCTGTGGGTTGATGATGATTTATTTAGGCCAAAGTTAGACCCTGAAAAGCAGAAATAACATAAAATGTTTTCAATCTAATTTAGGGGGGAAATGATAGAAGTCTTTGTACATCTTGTTTTGTGTGAATTTAACATACTGTTTTCTCAAATGTTTTGCTGCTTTTCTTGTTTTGCTGTGTTTAATTAACTAATTGAAGTCCTTTCACCCATTTTGGTGAATTAGTACGTGCTGTTTCTTTAGGTCTGACATTCTCCTCATATACCTGCAGTAAATAAAAACGTCTTTAAACTTAGAAGTCAAAAGTTCAATCATTCAGTAATTCCGTTTTGACTTATGGAATCATTTACAAAGGCACAAATGGGGTTACCATTGAGCTTTGCTGCCCATTTAAAGGTTTCTTCATAGTTTTATGCAAATATCCAGCTTTACATTTCGATGAAATAACCAACTCAGATAAACAGAAGCTATGGCGACTTCAGGTGTAAAACTTTGTGAATATGTATGGGTGAAAAGGTAGAAATGCACCACGTGAAATATTTCGTTTTCTCCTATAAAATTGTGCAACAAAGGGTCAAAATGGCAAAGGAAGGGTAAAAATTCACCCAGCGTTATTGTCAATATTGTTTATAGTTTATTTGAGCTGACAAGCCTCTTGTTCATATAATTTATTCAAACTGTTTTATCTTTCAGATTGTTCATCACGTTTTCTCTTGTTTTTCTCTTGTTTTGTTGCTGTTTTCTGTTTCTTCAGCCCTCTTCTCCCTTTTCTCAAAGAGAAACATATCACAAAATCAGATAAAAAGGTATAAACTACTTTTGGTTCTTTTTGTCTGAAGGTACGATGAGATAACTGGAGGGACGGATCGTCTCACTGAAGCTTTCCTGTCTGTTCTGGGGGTGCGCATCCTAGTCGACTCCCCGGTGAAACGGATCCAGCGGTCTCATAAGGGTGTGACTGTCTGGTATGAGGGGGAAAATGATCCCTCCTTGAAGAGGATCGCGGCGGATGTGGTTCTGGTAACCACGACAGCCAAGGCAGCCCTTCTCATAGAGTTTGAGCCACCTCTCTCCACCAGGAAGATGCATGCCATGCGGAGTGTTCATTATGAAAGCTCCACCAAAATTATCCTCACCTTCAGGGAAAGGTTCTGGGAGAATGACGGCATTCATGGGGGTAAGAGCATCACGGATGGACCCTGCCGTTACATCTACTACCCGAGCCACAGCTTTCCAGGAAACGACAGCATCGGCGTCCTCCTGGCTTCCTACACCTGGGCTGACGACTCCCGTCTCTTCGAGGCGGTGAGCGATGAAGAGCTGAAAGAGCTGGCCCTCAGGGATCTGGTGCAGATCCACGGAGAGAAGGTCCGGTCTCTCTGCACGGGTGTGATCGTGAAGAAGTGGGGACTTGATCCGTACAGCCTGGGGGCGTTTGCTCTGTTCTCTCCATACCAGCACCTCGAGTATTCTGCAGAGCTCTTCAGGAACGAAGGCCGGGTTTATTTTGCGGGAGAACACACGGCCTTCCCTCACGCTTGGATTGAAACGTCTATGAAATCTGCAATCAGGGCAGCTAAGAAAATCAGCGACACTGCGCACAAAGACTTAAGCGACGGTCATCACCGAGATGAGCTATAAGATGTTATATGTTGCAGTAAATTAATAAAAAAAAACTGGAAAACATTGGTTTAGGTATGTGAATGTGCACTGAATTTGTCTATTTTAATGTGGATTTAATTCCTTTGAAGTAAATAAATAAGTAACTGGGTTTTTCGTCATGTCTATGTTCAGTCAGACTATAAATAGAGGGTCACAGTGTATTCAGTCACTATCATGGTTTCGTTCTCTACAAAAGGATGCATGGATCAGAATATATCAGTGACTTATATCGATATCTGCCGACTAAAATTATATTTGGCCAGTTTGATAGCCATGCACTCCATTTGATGTCCACGCTTAATCTATTTTCAATTCGTTTCGGTTTGTTTTCACAGTCCCAATTCAAGGCAGTTCAATCTGAACAAATTCAGCTGCACGTATTCTGATTCAATGCGGGTTAAAACGTGGTGCGATAAAGTTGGTTAAAATGTTTTCCAGCAATAGAGGCTTCTGCCAGAGATCTTTGTGACCAAGATTCAAAAATCCTTGGAGATCTGGATGTTTGAAAAGAAGGCGAGGAAAGTGTGGGTTAAAGTTATAGTTGGTAATCATATTCACAAACACTTTTTGTTATACTGGGTAAAATGGTCCCTCCATCCTTCACAGCACTTCTAGTGTTTATGTATCCGGCTAGCTTAGCGGTTAGCTTAGTGTTAGCTTCTTTGTTAGCCGCTCATTGTAGCGCTGCTGCTGCTGTATACTTTGACAATGGCTGAGAGCTGAAAAAAGTAAACCAAGTCCAAGATTATGAGAGGAAGCGGAAAGCATCAGTAATAAGAAATAAGGCCAGAGGAGATAAGTTGGTTTTGCACATGCATATGAAAAACACTTATGTAAAAATTGCGGACTCTACTTTTTAATTGCAACTGATACAATTTTGCACTATTTAGAGGAAAATATAAGAAAATTCATCCCAGCCCAACCCATGTCCATATGCCTGCTTTCTATACAAAACGCTGGTTTTGTATAGCTTTCCTGTTTTATTCCAATAAACTCTTTTCTAGTCACCATGCTGCTTCTGCCTGCCTGTTTGCACTTGGGTCTACTCCACAAAACACATTAATGCACCAAAGTCTGCATTTGAGTAAAAGTCATAAGATTGATGGGGTCCTATTTACTACAAAATTACAGAGAACGAAAAAATGTTGGTTATATAAAGACAAGCACAAGACATTTTCAGTTGTAAGATTTTAACTTGTCTGTAATAATTTTGCCTTCATTAAAAATAGATAATAAATACATTTCTGACAGTATCAGCCACGTGAGCTGGTAGGCCAAATCTTTCTTGAAATGCAGTTGTTGAGTGTGGGGGGGGGGGGGGGGGGACAGTGCACAACATCAGTAGAGGGGCTGCAAATGTCCCCCTGGGCCTCACTTTTGAGTCGCCTTGTTAGAAATAGCATGTAAAAAAATGCATCCAACATAATATTTTAATTATGAGAAAACTTAAAAAAAAATGCAAATTGATCTATTGAATTGACTATATAATATATAGTCGATTAAGTTTAATTCAAAGTCAATTACACACGTTCAAATTCAATCATTGTTTAAAACAGGTTCAGTTTATTGAGATTCAGAATCGACAGTACTGATCTGTACCTTTTCTCTGGCTCTTAAATTGGTGGATACAAACGACAAATTTCACTTTTCAATCAACACTCACATCATGGTCCTTAAAAAAAAAAAAAACAGACGGCAAACTATCATATATAACAAAGCACTGCGGAGAAATGTAGGAAGAGGAGCAGTGTGCGTAATAGAGCTCTGTAAGGTACCCAGTTTATTGCATTTAGTTGTTAACATTGCAGCAAGCACTCCTCCGCATGAATGAGCGCGTGGCACCAGGAGACAGAGGATAAAAGTTCAAAGTTTAAACACTGTACTGTCAAAACCAGACAAAGAGACGTAGGTATTAACACACAGTAAGAGTGTGTAAATGCAAACAATTTGTTTACGATGCTGTAAAGAACTATTTAATTTTCTTATAGATTCATGCAAAGGGCTTTACATGATTAAAATATAGGAAAATAAAACAGAATAAAAGCAAGTAGGAATAAAATGTAAAAACAAAAAGCATACATTAAAAACAGTTGGACTAAAAAAGTTTAACTAGTGATGTTTCAGTAAAACAGTTTAACTAGAACAGTTGAAGGCAATCCTAAACCAATATGTTTTTAATCTTGATTTAAAGGAACTCAAGCTTTCTGCACCTTTACAGTTTTCTGGAAGTTTGTTCCAGATCAGTGGAGCATAGGAACTAAATGCTGCTTCTCCATGTTTGGTTCTGGTTCTGGTTCTGCAGAGTAGGCCTGAGCCAGAAGACCTTAGTGGTCTGGAGGGTTGATACACTGATAACAAGTCTGTGATGTATTTAGGTGCTAGGCCATTCAGAGATTTATAGACTAACAGAAGGATTTTAAAGTCTATTCTCTGAGATACAGGGAGCCAGTGTAAGGACTTTAGAACTGGGGTGATGTTCTCTACGTTCTTAGTCTTAGTGAGGACGCGGGCAGCAGCGTTCTGCACTTTTTAGGCAGACCTGTGAAAAGGGCTTAAACAGCTGATATTGGTTCCCATTTATCGTATTATCTTTTAAATTTCAGTTCATTTATTTGTTTTCTGTTCTGTAACCCCGTTTCTGTATGTGTTTTGTACTTAGTCCCTCAGTTCTTTCACTTTGTTAATCGTAATCTAATTAATGGGCAAATAATTTCCGAATGCTCTGTGTCTTATTTAGACTGTTTGTGACATCCGGTGTCAATTTCATGCCTGCATTAGACCTTAGAAATATATTTACAGAGGAAAACTGAGTTCTAAACTTGTTTTCCCACTGTATGTTCAAACAGGAATGGTTTTTACAACTTTCCCATCTAGCGTTATGCTCTGCTACGCTAAACAGTTCCAAACCTCCTTTGCTAGCACAGCTGTTTTCACTAATTGCTCCAATGTAAGCACTAAAGTTTCCTTGCTCTCCGTAGATACAGCAGAGGCAAAACCAAACTGCAGGGAAGGCCAAAGCACTGCCCAGACAACAGAAAAAGGCATCTGTCACTACGACTGAGCAGATTTAAGTTATTAATCAGAAGGGAAAGAATGAGCGCAATTAAATATATCAGGACAGCTCCAAGTATTGCTGTGATGGTCAGGAACGCTTTCCTTTTTGATTTGTCAGCCCTCTCTTTTTTCTTCCCAACTTTACCTGGTCCTGGATGAACCAGAACACAAAGGACAGAGAAACTGCAGAAAGAAATGCTTATTACGGCATAAGCTAAAATGCAAAAATATGCAATATAGGGCACATTGGGGTAAGAGCGAGCTATTACCCCAACCCATCCAAAGCAGAGCAGCCAAACAAAGCCATTACTGATAATTCGGATCCTGAGCCCACCTGAATGCTTTAGCTTCAGGTAGATGATGGGATGAACAGCGGCCAGGTACTGATCTGAGGATGTCAAGATGTGAAGCATAATCTCTCCAGGAACAACTATGCTTGATGCATAAACCCCCACTATTAAAATGTCTGTGTCATCACTGTATATTCCACAGAGGTATAAAACAGTTGCACATGCAAAAAGAAGCTGCAAAGCAGCAGAATTGTAAGTGAAAAGATCTGAGTTGCTCATCCTGGAGGAACGCCGCCGGTAACCCAAGTAGAGGACGAGGACAGCAGGTGGAAGGACAGCAAGACACCTGGCAATCATGAAGATTTGGGAAAGTAACCCTTCCTCTGTAGAGGTACCACAGTCGTGCATAATGTAGGAATATGAGGATGAGGAGTTCTCCGACATTTTGTTGTAGCAGGTCTTTGCGCTTATAGGAGAAACATAACAAAAGAGAAGAAATGTTAGCCAGATGTCAGAATATAATGACAGTTAAACCTAAAAAATATATATATCACACCCCCTGGTAGATTTAGATTTGATCTACCAACAAGTTTCTTCTGACTGAAAGCCATATTAAATTTCCAAACTTCCAACTTCAATCAGAGAATCTGGGAAGGAAATTAAAGGTAGGGTGATGGCTATCTAAAAGATTTGCAGCCCAATTGTTTTGTACAAATACAAATAAATAAAATTATACTGTTTCTAGTGTTACATTATCTTTTGGGGGATGCGTATCTTATTTCCTATTAGAAAAAAAGCATGTTAACTAATTTTTTTTAATACAATTTTTATGTCAATGTATCAGCCCCATTCCAGGAAAAGTTTAATTATCTAAAACATTACGAATGTAAATCCTTCATAAAGATAGAAGTACTCAAAATCCTCACTGACTTTCTAACAAACTGTCATGGTTTTTCTTAGACTTTCGGCCCGCATGCAGAACAGACTCAGGAGACAGGAAAAAGATTTAGATGTGTATTGAAAACAACAAGAACTGGGGGGCTGGAGGTCTGGGGCTGGAAAATGGTAACGGTTTGTCGGCCGTACAGCAGAGAATGACAAGGCGGTTAATAGTGGAACGGATGAAGGGAATCTCAACTGAGAAGTCTTGCTTACAGATGGAGGATGAGCAGAGTCTCCAGGGAGGAATGAGTGGGGTCTGACGATTGAGTCGTGGAGCAGGTGAGGAGCCGGTCCCCGGAGGTGGAACTGCTGGAGGGTGAGCAGGGTTTGATCGAGGAGTGGAACTTGGAGGAGGAGGAGGAGGAGGAGGAGGAGGAGGAGGAGACCAGGAAGCACATAGGTTAACTCTCCGGCATCGAAGTGCTGGCAGCAAGCTCCTTTTAAGCCTCCTGCCTGATGAGGTAACGAGCCACACCTGTCAGACCTCAGCTACCCTGCTCTCAGAGGCCACCTGTGGAGACTAGAGTAAGCAGCAGCCAACATCTCCCAGACCCCAACACAAACATTAAGAGAATTTGGAAACTTTACAGTCCAATGTGAGCTACAAAAGAAGGAAATGCAGGTGGTTAAGTAAACATGTTTTATTAATAAAGAATAACCCAAGTGTTAAAGTATTCATTTTAAAGATGTGTTCTTCATCACTTTGTCACAAACAACAGAAACAGCAGGGGAGGGGCTGTTGCCTTCCTCCAGTGGTCAATGGGCGAGAGGCGGGGTCCACCCTGGACACCTTGCCAGTCCGTCACATGACAAGAGCATTCTTTGCTCAAAAAATGTTAACACGGTAAAAATCCTGCTGGATATCCATGCTGATGTGGGATGGGTAATGATTGAGGAACAACAGGATGTCACATCATTTGATGAAAATGATCAATCCATAGAGGGCGTCATTCAAAGTCACAGAGAAAGTGAAACTGAAAACGTGAGGCAGCAGGTTGGTCATTCCAGTAACTCAAAATGGTCCTCAGTAGTTTGGATAACCATCGCCCAAGTGCTTGATGCATACAAGGATGTCCGGACCATGTCAGGACATCCTCTTTTTGAGATCACGGATGGTATCCTACACTGTCTCTTCTGACCAGGGCATCACTGAGCTCCTGGGCAGTCTGAGGTTCAACCTGATGGCGTTGGATGGATCCAAACATAATGTCCCAGAAAGGTTCAGTTGGATTTAGGTTGGGGTAGCATGAAGGTCGGTTAATTGTATCAATTCCTTCACCCTACAGGAACTGCCTGCATACTCTTGCGATATGAGGCTGACCATTATCAGGCGCCAGCTAAGGGCCTAACAATTGGTCTAAGGATTTCATTGCAATAATTACAGTCAGGTTGCCATCATTCCTCTTTGCACAAAGGAGCAGATACTGGTCCTTCTGATGGGTTAAGGACCTCTGACAACTCTATCTGGCTCTCCTAGGGTAACTCCCTGTTTCCCACAATATACTTTTATAGTCCCCAAACTGAATCCCGTCAGTACCAATTCGCCATCTGTCGGTACCTAAACACATCACTGTGGCACTGAGAGAGTAGAAGAGTTGCCGATTTTTTTTATGCCGAACATGAACACAACATTGCGCACACAAGAGCGTAATGACGTCAGTAGTCGCTGGTCTAGTAAAAAAAGCAAGCATGGCTGTAAGAAAGCACAGGAAAGTATAGCTTCACTTTTCCAAACGTGCTAAAAATTACGTTTGCTACAATATTTGTGAGGCGAAGACCAAGGCCAGCGGTGGGAAAAATCTAGCGACTTTCTTATATTATTGGTGACTCCGTGTAAAAGTAACAATTGCTCTGCAGTTATGGTCTTGGTAGGGCAGTGAGTGCTGCTCTGAGCTCCTTCCCAGACTCTCCAACCACTGTCTCACAGACAGACAGGTGCTGCCTTGTTGTTGTTCCCTCATTGCTAATATATTTCGGCTGATTTTCAAAGCAGGATAAAATATTATATTTTTTATGTATTTTTTTTCTTCTCTAAAACTGTTGCACTAAAGCAATTACCTGAATTTCATTAACACACAGCTTCAATCCTGTATTTGCTTCATTCACTCTATTTATGTATTTAAATTCATAAATCATTTAATACGGTTAATTTCTAGGTCCAAACAAGTTTATATTATGAGTAATAAATATGTAAAATAGAAAACTCCATAGATTGTATTAATAAACTAACAT
Organism: Fundulus heteroclitus; assembly: GCF_011125445.2. Taxonomy (NCBI): domain Eukaryota; kingdom Metazoa; phylum Chordata; class Actinopteri; order Cyprinodontiformes; family Fundulidae; genus Fundulus; species Fundulus heteroclitus. The sequence continues at coordinate 2,683 of NW_023396541.1, read as the reverse complement.
TTATTCCTGAATAAAACACAAAAGTACCAAAAATAGGTACTGTTAGGCACCGGTATCGATACCCAGGTACCGGGTATCGGTACTGTATCGGTTCAAATGTGACAGATACACATCCATACTCAAGAGTTCATAGTATTTCAGCTTTTAGTAACCTGAACTTTATTCATGAAGAACTAAGCATGATAGACATGTGTAGGACAATTTCACTGGAACGCTCCCACATGTATTTATATCTGTTGGTAATGTAATTCTCCATAGGGTCATGATAAATATTTATCTGTGGTATCTGCGCTGCGAAATACAAGATTTCCCCAAATATAATAAGATATACAAAACCAAACTTTACAAGTACCTGCAGAGTTTTTAACTTAATAACTGAGAAAAAAAATAATGTACAATGAAATCTTTATGCTATAACGGTGGTCTGTAAAACCATGACAAATTCTAGATTTACCAGTAAACATGCCAGGAGTTGGAAAGATCCAGCCAAACGCAAAAACACTATAACAAGGAACAAGAGACAGAAACCCACCTTGTACCTTGTGTAGCTCCTGTTGGACTGCTTGTAACCAGTGCTGACACAAATATATAAATGTATTTGCATAAATCTAAATCCTGCTGTTAACGTGAAAAACAAAATCACACGTGTGAGTGTAAATATGACAAGTTTTGCTTAACTTCATTACAAATCACATTCAAAAAACGGGAAAAATCTTTTCTGCTTATGTCATAAATTTAAACACTTCTTTTTAATGCAGTACAACAACTCTATTTTTGCTTTTGTTAAATATTTTTATACATTGAAATGTCATTTTGAGTAATGCCGTGTCCATGTTCCATTTAATAGATTTCTCTGAAAATTCAAATTGCCTGTAAACAAACGCTGGTGGCTACCTAAATGGGTCAGCTAACAAAATATATTTAATCTATTTGCATGTTTGTCAAAGGATCCTGATTTATCACTTAAGCCATTTTTCAGAAAATCTGTGCATAATGAAGATGCTTCTAACTTTGAGCCTACATATCATTTAGAGGTTGGATTAATATCCACTCTGCTCGATTTGGTGCAGATCAGATGAAAAATGAGGAAACCAGAGTGAATGGCCACAGCGTGATGTTAGACTTTACCATGGCCACCTCTCCTATGAATAGTGTTGGAAACCTGAGTGAGACAAACTTGTATCTATATTGGATTTTATTAGTTCAGGAAGGTCAGAGAGAAACTTTTAAAAGTGGACATGACCACTTAGTATCGTTGGACACCCAAAATGGATCAATCATGCCAAGTTTGGTGTAAATAAACTTTTTAAGTGAAAGCTAAAGTGTTTAGATTTTTTTCTACATGTGCTCAAAAACTCACCATTTTGATAACATTTTAACCCCTAGCCATTACTTTAAAATTCCTAGGAGGAGTTTGTAACGTGTAAAATCATAAAAACCCTCAAAACCCTTTGTGCTAAAACCCTTTGTGCCAAAATGACCAATTTCCTGTTGGTTTTAAGGACATACCTAGAGGTGACGTTTTATTGTTTTCAAGGCTAAATTTCAAACGTCTGTCACACCAGTTGCCTGACTGAGTATAGCAGGTGCTGTAGAGCCTATTGGCCACATCCCTTTTTATTTCCATTGAAATACTAAAATTTCACTATGAGAGTTCTCGTGTACATTTAGGCCTTTGGAAAGCCACAGCAGTCCTCAAATGTTACATCCAGCCTGGTGATTAAACAATAGGGATATTGCAAGTCATGATGTCAAATAATCATAAGTCATGGAACAGTTATATATTATATAGATATTATAATAAAGCAGACGAAGGTACAAAAAGGGATTTGAGAAATCCAATGTTTTCTCACCACGTGTGAAATTACTTTTTACAATATAAAGTAAAAATCTTACTTAAATTCCTCCTTCACAGATGGGACAGCTAACAATCCAGCATGCCAATAAATATCATTATGGGTTAGGACTTAATACAAGTTTAGAGAGTCAAGCTGTTGTCATGGTTTTTAATAAGCTGTTGTCATTAAATTACCATAAGCCTCCATCTTCCAGTTCTTGGGTCTAAAATTAAAAATTCATCTCAAATGAGGAACTGTCTTTCTCTGCACATTTCAACATAATTGTTTTATAAAACTTATAGTATAATGAATGGTATGGTATGGATAGTTTTGGATGGATTTTTGGTACATTGTTGATTAATTTCCTCTTGGGCTCTTTTTTTATGCTAAAAATGTTTTTTATTTTATGTTGATTATTTGTGGTTTACATTTTTGGGTGTGCTTTTTTCCTCAATTTAAACCTTTTGCAACCATTACTCATGATTGCTGGTGATTATTTTACTTGTATATGGAAATGTTTTATAGTAACCCTTTAAAAAGCATTTACAGTGAGTAATGACATAATAAAACCCTTACAGTAAAACAAGCTTATCTATTGTAAAGCATTCTTTGTTGCTGTTTCTGTAAGAATCAAACCCTAATTGATGCTATTAAAATTATGTTGGTAGAATAAATACATTTTTAACTAAACTCAAACAAAATTTCTCAAAGACAGTTTCCTCTGCATATCCTTTCTTCCTCAGATATTAATTGCTTATGGTGAATAGTATTTAACGGACATTCCAAGTAGACATCATGGTACTGCTTGATTAGAAAAACAAGCTGTCTTTCTTTACAGGCCAATG